>NC_056452.1:31018120-31192121 GCF_018296145.1 Oncorhynchus tshawytscha | reverse complement strand
ATTGGGTCTAATCCCTAGTCTCTACTCTGGGATATTGGGTCTAATCCCTAGTCTCTCTACTCTGGGATATTGGGTCTAATCCCTAGTCTCTCTACTCTGGGATATTGGGTCTAATCCCTATTCTATGAAATGGGGCGTCTTCATCTTGTGCCTTTTTCTTGTAACTGTTCAGCATAGTCCACTCTTCTGCTGACAGAGCCTTCCTTCATCTTCCCAGCCGTTGTCCGACAATCCTTTCCGACCTCACCCCCAAATGTTCAGCCACCCATCCTCCATCCATTAATGCGGGCCCGGCCATGTCCATTAAACTTCTTTAGGGTGATGATTTTGTCCTTCACCAACATTTTATAGAAATGTAGAACAGCGTCAGTTGTAGAATCCAGTCTTGCCCCCAATACACCAGAGGTACCTCCAGCAGCCAGTGCAACAGACTCAGCCTTAGTGCTTCTGAACCCCTTCATTACACTCCAAACCCCCTAAGAAGGACTCCGTAACATGGAGCTACTCCATCCCTAGAAATCTGGCTACTATCAACGAAAACAAATAAATCCTTATTTAACTCGAATCCCCCTTCCTTCTGTAAAAACCAGACCTGCCACCCCTCTCCACACCACATTTTCCAGTCCATAAAGCAACCTTTGAATCAGCTGACACCAGAAAGCAGCAGCCGTACTAGCAACATGTACCAGACCTTGTCCCCCCCTCCGCTTTTGACCAATACAAAACACTTTGTGGAACCCAAATTATTTTTACCCCCCCCAAAAAAAATCTACAATAATTTCCTGTATCTTGGCCAGAAGGCCAGACGGTGGCTCTAAACATTATATCCGATGCCACAGTGCAGAGGCAACCACATTATTAATAACAGTGTGCCTCCTGTATGACATACGAGATAACAACCATCCTATCTCCTCATCCTCCTTCATCATATCAACTACCCAATACAACGTATTTCCATTGGCCCTCATCCCCAGCTACACTCCAAGATATTGAACCCTCCCCCTGGCAAAGCCATGGTCCCTCCAGACCCAATCTGTAAAGCATAACTTTTGTTGTCCAAAATTTTCCTTGCAGAGGATATTCCCTGTCACCCAAACTATCCACTTGATTTTTCACCTAAATAAGTGCATTAGCATTAGCTGAGAGACCAATAGAGGAATATCCTCTGAAAGGTGCACCCTTCAATGTGACTTCTAATGCTATTTAGTAGTGGCTCTATAACGATGGTAAACAACATTACAGACAACGAACACCCCTGTCTAGTTCTCTCACACTTTAAAAAGGAGCACTCAAGCCACCGTTAACTTTCGATACTCTTTAATGTCACCATATATCACCCTGATCATGGCAGTAAAACCAGAGCTGAAACCAAAGGCTCCAAAGTGGCCCCATAGAGGTACTGATGTTCAACTCGGTCAAATGTCTTTTCCTGATCAATTGAAGTTAGACCAGCATTCAACCCAACAGCCCTAGAGACATCCACAACATCCAGAATCAGGGAAATGTTATCCCCTATCTGCCTGCCGGAACACAGTAGGTCCGTGTGATTTGCCCCCATCACCTCCCTCAGCCTGGTGGACAAAGCCTTGGACAGCATCTTATTATCAGTCCACATTAAGGTCAACGCCTCCAGTTCTTCACTCCACAGGGTCACCCTTTGTTGGCAGTAAGGTGAGGACAGCCATTCTGCAGCTTAACGGTAGTAACCTCCGGTCAAACTATCGTTAACTACTGCTGCCAATCCTCTCCCCAACATAGCCCAAAAATACTTCAAAAAGTCAACGGAAGCCCATCAATGCCCGGTGCCCTTCCATTTCCATGCCTCTTTAATGCAGTGTACAGCTCTGCAAAGACGATGGTTGCTCTAGTTGAACCTGAGCTCCCTGCCACCTGTGGGAGCCCATCAAGGAACTGCCGTGTCACTGTTTAACCCCTCTATACTCCACAGGTAGAACTCAGCATAGACCTCTACTGTCCTCTTTCTAATTCCACTTGTAGAGCTCAACATAGAACTCTACTGTCCTCTTTCTAACAGGTAGAATCAGCATAGACTCCTACTGTCCTTTCTTTCTAATTCCACTTGTAGAGCTCAGCATAGAACTCTACTGTTCTCTTTCTAATTCCACTTGTAGAGCTCAGTATAGAACTATACTCTCCTCTTTCTAATTCCACTGGTAGAGCTCAGCATAGAACTCTACTATGACCAGGGGATGTTCTCTGTTTAGTGAGTCCTCCAGATCAGAGGCAGTAGGGATGACCAGGATGTTCTCTGTTTTAGTGAGTCCTCCAGATCAGAGGCAGTAGCCAGATCAGAGGCAATTGGGATGACCAGGGATGTTCTCTGTTTAGTGAGTCCTCCAGATCAGAGGCAGTAGAGATGACCAGGGATGTTCTCTGTTTAGTGAGTCCTCCAGATCAGAGGCAGTAGGGATGACCAGGGATGTTCTCTGTTTAGTGAGTCCTCTAGATCAGAGGCAGTAGGGATGACTAGGGATGTTCTGTTTAGTGAGTCCTCCAGATCAGAGGCAGTAGGGATGACCAGGGATTTTCTCTGTTTAGTGAGTCCTCCAGATCAGAGGCAGTAGGGATGACCAGGGATGTTCTCTGTTTAGTGAGTCCTCCAGATCAGAGGCAGTAGGGATGACCAGGGATGTTCCCTGTTTAGTGAGTCCTCCAGATCAGAGGCAGTAGGGATGACCAGGGATGTTCTCTGTTTAGTGAGTCCTCCAGATCAGAGGCAGTAGGGATGACCAGGGATTTTCTCTGTTTAGTGAGTCCTCCAGATCAGAGGCAGTAGGGATGACCAGGGATGTTCTCTGTTTAGTGAGTCCTCCAGATCAGAGGCAGTAGGGATGACCAGGGATGTTCTCTGTTTAGTGAGTCCTCCAGATCAGAGGCAGTAGGGATGACCAGGGATGTTCTCTTGATTAGTGTGTGAAATTGGACCATTTTCCTGTCTTGTTAATCATTAAAAATGTAAGGAGTACTTTTGGGTGTCAGGGAAAATGTACGGAGTAAAGAGTTTATTTTCTTTAGGAATGTAGTGAAGTAAAAGTAAAATGTTTTCAAAAATATAAGTAGTAAAGTACAGATACCCCAAGAAACTACTGAAGTAGTACTTTAAAGTACTTTTCACTACTGTGTGTATGTGTGTATGTGTGTGTTTATGTTATGTGTGTGTGAATGTGTGTGTGTATGCGTGTATGTTATGTGTGTGTGTGTGTTTATGTTATGTGTGTGTGAATGTGTGTGTGTATGCGTGTATGTTATGTGTGTGTGTGTGTTTATGTTATGTGTGTGTGAATGTGTGTGTGTATGCGTGTATGTTATGTGTGTGTGTGTGCGTGTTTATGTTGTGTGTGTGTATGTGTGTGCGTGTATGTTATGTGTGTGTGTGTGTGTGTGTGTGTGTATGTGTGTGTTTATGTTGTGTGTGTGTGTTTGTGTTTATGTTATGTGTGTATGCACCTATATTACAGGTAGCCCCTCCCTCCCTCCCATCCAGACTAACTCACCTATATTACAGGTAGCCCCTCCCTCCCTCCCATCCAGACTAACTCACCTATATTACAGGTAGCCCCTCCCTCCCTCCCATCCAGACTAACTCACCTATATTACAGGTAGCCCCTTCCCTCCCTCCCATCCAGAC
This sequence comes from Oncorhynchus tshawytscha, assembly GCF_018296145.1. NCBI lineage: Eukaryota > Metazoa > Chordata > Actinopteri > Salmoniformes > Salmonidae > Oncorhynchus > Oncorhynchus tshawytscha. The sequence goes on along the minus strand of NC_056452.1, from coordinate 31,188,472 downwards.
TAACTCACCTATATTACAGGTAGCCCCTCCCTCCCTCCCATCCAGACTAACTCACCTATATTACAGGTAGCCCCTCCCTCCCTCCCATCCAGACTAACTCACCTATATTACAGGTAGCCCCTCCCTCCCTCCCATCCAGACTAACTCACCTATATTACAGGTAGCCCCCTCCCTCCCTCCCATCCAGACTAACTCACCTATATTACAGGTAGCCCCCTCCCTCCCTCCCATCCAGACTAACTCACCTATATTACAGGTAGCCCCCTCCCTCCCTCCCATCCAGACTAACTCACCTATATTACAGGTAGCCCCTCCCTCCCTCCCATCCAGACTAACTCACCTATATTACAGGTAGCCCCTCCCTCCCTCCCATCCAGACTAACTCACCTATATTACAGGTAGCCCCTCCCTCCCTCCCATCCAGACTAACTCACCTATATTTCAGGTAGCCCCCTCCCTCCCTCCCATCCAGACTAACTCACCTATATTACAGGTAGCCCCTCCCTCCCTCCCATCCAGACTAACTCACCTATATTACAGGTAGCCCCCTCCCTCCCTCCCAACCAGACTAACTCACCTATATTACAGGTAGCCCCTCCCTCCCTCCCATCCAGACTAACTCACCTATATTACAGGTAGCCCCCTCCCTCCCTCCCATCCAGACTAACTCACCTATATTACAGGTAGCCCCTCCCTCCCTCCCATCCAGACTAACTCACCTATATTACAGGTAGCCCCTCCCTCCCTCCCAACCAGACTAACTCACCTATATTACAGGTAGCCCCTCCCTCCCTCCCAACCAGACTAACTCACCTATATTACAGGTAGCCCCCTCCCTCCCATCCAGACTAACTCACCTATATTACAGGTAGCCCCTCCCTCCCTCCCAACCAGACTAACTAACCTATATTACAGGTAGCTCCTCCCTCCCTCCCATCCAGACTAACTCACCTATATTACAGGTAGCCCCTCCCTCCCTCCCATCCAGACTAACTCACCTATATTACAGGTAGCCCCTCCCTCCCATCCAGACTAACTCAACTATATTACAGGTAGCCCCTCCCTCCCATCCAGACTAACTCACCTATATTACAGGTAGCCCCTCCCTCCCATCCAGACTAACTCAACTATATTACAGGTAGCCCCTCCCTCCCATCCAGACTAACTCACCTATATTACAGGTAGCCCCTCCCTCCCTCCCATCCAGACTAACTCACCTATATTACAGGTAGCCCCTCCCTCCCACCCAGACTAACTCACCTATATTACAGGTAGCCCCTCCCTCCCTCCCATCCAGACTAACTCACCTATATTACAGGTAGCTCCTCCCTCCCTCCCATCCAGACTAACTCACCTATATTACAGGTAGCCCCTCCCTCCCATCCAGACTAACTCACCTATATTACAGGTAGCCCCTCCCTCCCACCCAGACTAACACCTATATTACAGGTAGCTCCTCCCTCCCTCCCATCCAGACTAACTCACCTATATTACAGGTAGCCCCTCCCTCCCTCCCATCCAGACTAACTCACCTATATTACAGGTAGCCCCTCCCTCCCACCCAGACTAACTCACCTATATTACAGGTAGCCCCTCCCTCCCTCCCACCCAGACTAACTCACCTATATTACAGGTAGCCCCTCCCTCCCATCCAGACTAACTCACCTATATTACAGGTAGCCCCTCCCTCCCTCCCATCCAGACTAACTCACCTATATTACAGGTAGCCCCCTCCCTCCCTCCCATCCAGACTAACTCACCTATATTACAGGTAGCCCCTCCCTCCCTCCCATCCAGACTAACTCACCTATATTACAGGTAGCCCCTCCCTCCCATCCAGACTAACTCAACTATATTACAGGTAGCCCCTTCCCTCCCTCCCATCCAGACTAACTCACCTATATTACAGGTAGCCCCTCCCTCCCATCCAGACTAACTCAACTATATTACAGGTAGCCCCTCCCTCCCTCCCATCCAGACTAACTCACCTATATTACAGGTAGCCCCCTCCCTCCCACCCAGACTAACTCACCTATATTACAGGTAGCCCCTCCCTCCCTCCCATCCAGACTAACTCACCTATATTACAGGTAGCCCCTCCCTCCCATCCAGACTAACTCAACTATATTACAGGTAGCCCCTTCCCTCCCTCCCATCCAGACTAACTCACCTATATTACAGGTAGCCCCTCCCTCCCATCCAGACTAACTCACCTATATTACAGGTAGCCCCTCCCTCCCTCCCATCCAGACTAACTCACCTATATTACAGGTAGCCCCTCCCTCCCACCCAGACTAACTCACCTATATTACAGGTAGCCCCCTCCCTCCTATCCAGACTAACTCACCTATATTACAGGTAGCCCCTCCCTCCCACCCAGACTAACTCACCTATATTACAGGTAGCCCCCTCCCTCCTATCCAGACTAACTCACCTATATTACAGGTAGCCCCCTCCCATCCAGGGGAACACTTGCATTGGAAGGTGTCTCCCTCGTCATGGCATGTCCCTCCGTTGTTACAGGTAGCCTCGTCACACTGGCTCTCACCTGGGAGACAGAGTTAAAGAGTCAGTGTTTTCATAATGCACACACACACACCTACCTGTGTGATAACATTCACACCTAAGCACATACCATGAACCTCAGGCTCATTACACTGGTAGATAGAAAATGAGAGAGAGGGAGGGAGGGAGCGAGAGAGGGAGAGAGAGAGAGAGAGACTGAGGGAGAGAGGAGACTGAGGGAGAGAGAGAGAGAGGAGACTGAGGGAGAGAGAGAGAGAGACTGAGGGAGAGAGAGAGACTGAGGGAGAGAGAGACTGAGGGAGAGAGAGAGAGAGAGAGGAGACTGAGGGAGAGAGAGAGAGAGAGAGAGCATGACTGAGGGAGAGAAAGAGAGAGACTGAGGGAGAGAGAGAGAGAGAGAGAGAGAGAGAGAGAGAGAGAGACAGGGACAGAGAGACTGAGGGAGAGAGAGACTGAGGGAGAGAGAGAGAGAGAGAGAGAGAGAGAGAGAGACTGAGGGAGAGAGAGAGAGAGAGAGAGAGAGAGAGAGAGAGACTGAGGGAGAGAGAGACAGAGAGAGAGAGAGAGAGAGAGAGACTGAGGGAGAGAGAGAGAGGGAGACAGGGACAGAGAGGTGTTCTTACGGGAGTGGCAGGTCTTCCCCTTCCAGCCGTTCATACACTCACAGAAGAAATCAGTCACCAGGTCTCGACATGTTCCTCCATTATGGCATGGACTAGTGCTGCAGTCATCTATATCTGTAGGAGAGGAGGGGGAGGAAGAGGAGGAGGAGAGAGAGGAGAGGGGGAGAGGAGGAGGAGAGAGAGGGGAGGGGGAGGAAGAGGAGGAGGAGAGAGAGGAGAGGGGGAGAGGAGGAGAGGGGGAGAGGAGGAGTGGGGAGAGGAGGAGGAGAGAGAGGAGAGGGGGAGGAAGAGGAGGAGGAGAGAGAGGAGAGGGGGAGAGGAGGAGGAGAGAGAGGAGAGGGGGAGAGGAGGAGAGGGGGGAGGAGGAGGAGAGAGAGAGGGGGGGAGGAAGAGGAGGAGGAGAGAGAGGAGAGGGGGAGAGGGGGAGAGGGAGGAGAGGGGAGAGGAGGAGAGAGAGGGAGAGGGGGAGGAAGAGGAGGAGGAGAGAGAGGAGAGGGGGAGAGGAGGAGAGGGGAGAGGAGGAGGAAGAGGAGGAGGAGGAGAGAGAGAGGAGAGGGGGAAAGGGGGAGAGGGGGAGAGGAGGAGAGAGAGAGGAGAGGGGGAAAGGAGGAGGAGGAGAGAGAGGGGAGAGGGGGAGAGGGGGAGGAACAGGAGGAGGAGAGAGAGGAGAGGGGGAGAGGAGGAGAGGGGAGAGGAGGAAAGAGGAGGAGGAGGAGAGAGAGAGGAGAGGGGGAAAGGGGGAGAGGGGGAGAGGAGGAGAGAGAGAGGAGAGGGGGAAAGGAGGAGGAGGAGAGGGGGAGAGGGGGAGAGGAGGAGAGAGAGGAGAGGGGGAGAGGAGGAGAGGGGAGAGGAGGAGGAAGAGGAGGAGGAGGAGAGAGAGAGGAGAGGGGGAAAGGAGGAGGCGGAGAGGGGGAGAGGAGGAGGAGAGGAGGAGAGAGGATAGAAATAGAGGAGGAGAGGGGGAGAGGAGGAGAGAGGATAGAGAGAGAGAGGAGGAGAGGGGGGAGAGGAGGAGAGGGAGAGGAGAGAGAGACTTGTTTCAGGTTAAATTGCTACCTTTACATAATGGTCATAATTACACGTAGCGACCTACTTAGTGAAACATATATCATGCATCTGTACGTGTCAACGATGATGGGTAAGAATGTGACCCCAGGAAAACTGGCGGTCGCTAAGGTATCAGCTAATGAGGATCCAAATAAAGACTAGTAGTGCTGCCGGGGGCCGGTCTAGAGGGGACCGGTCTAGAGGGGGCGGTCTAGAGGGGGCCGGTCTAGAGGGGGCGGTCTAGAGGGGGCGGTCTACAGGGGGCCGGTCTAGAGGGGGCCGGTCTAGAGGGGGCGGTCTAGAGGGGGCAGGTCTAGAGGGGGCAGGTCTAGAGGGGGCGGTCTAGAGGGGGCGGTCTAGAGGGGGCAGGTCTAGAGGGGGCGGTCTAGAGGGGGCAGGTCTAGAGGGGGCAGGTCTAGAGGGGGCCGGTCTAGAGGGGGCGGTCTAGAGGGGGCGGTCTAGAGGGGACCGGTCTAGAGGGGACCGGTCTAGAGGGGGCGGGTCTAGAGGGGGAGGTCTAGAGGGGGCGGTCTAGAGGGGGCAGGTCTAGAGGGGGCAGGTCTAGAGGGGGCAGGTCTAGAGGGGGCAGGTCTAGAGGGGGCAGGTCTAGAGGGGGCCGGTCTAGAGGTGGCAGGTCTAGAGGGGGCGGTCTAGAGGGGGCAGGTCTAGAGGGGGCAGGTCTAGAGGGGGCGGTCTAGAGGGGGCCGGTCTAGAGGGGGCGGGTCTAGAGGGGGAGGTCTAGAGGGGGCGGTCTAGAGGGGGCAGGTCTAGAGGGGGCAGGTCTAGAGGGGGCAGGTCTAGAGGGGGCAGGTCTAGAGGGGGCCGGTCTAGAGGTGGCAGGTCTAGAGGGGGCGGTCTAGAGGGGGCAGGTCTAGAGGGGGCAGGTCTAGAGGGGGCGGTCTAGAGGGGGCAGGTCTAGAGGGGGCGGTCTAGAGGGGGCAGGTCTAGAGGGGGCAGGTCTAGAGGGGGCAGGTCTAGAGGGGGCCGGTCTAGAGGTGGCAGGTCTAGAGGGGGCGGTCTAGAGGGGGCAGGTCTAGAGGGGGCAGGTCTAGAGGGGGCGGTCTAGAGGGGGCCGGTCTAGAGGGGGCCGGTCTAGAGGGGGCCGGTCTAGAGGGAGCAGGTCTAGAGGGGGCCGGTCTAGAGGGGGCCGGTCTAGAGGGGGCCGGTCTAGAGGTGGCGCTGCTGGGGGCCGGTCTAGAGGGGGCGGTCTAGAGGGGGCGGGTCTAGAGGGGCTGGTCTAGAGGGGGCCGGTCTAGAGGGGGCAGGTCTAGAGGGGGCAGGTCTAGAGGGGGCGGTCTAGAGGGGGCGGTCTAGAGGGGGCCGGTCTAGAGGGGGCCGGTCTAGAGGGAGCAGGTCTAGAGGGGGCCGGTCTAGAGGGGGCCGGTCTAGAGGGGGCCGGTCTAGAGGTGGCGCTGCTGGGGGCCGGTCTAGAGGGGGCGGTCTAGAGGGGGCGGGTCTAGAGGGGGCTGGTCTAGAGGGGGCCGGTCTAGAGGGGGCCGGTCTAGAGGGGGCCGGTCTAGAGGGAGCCGGTCTAGAGGGGCCGGTCTAGAGGTGGTGCTGCTGGGGGCCGGTCTAGAGGGGGCCGGTCTAGAGGGAGCCGGTCTAGAGGTGGCGCTGCTGGGGGTGCCGGTCTAGAGGGGGCCGGTCTAGAGGGGGCCGGTCTAGAGGGGGCCGGTCTAGAGGTGGCGCTGCTGGGGGCCGGTCTAGAGGGGGCCGGTCTAGAGGGGGCCGGTCTAAAGGTGGCGCTGCTGGGGGCCGGTCTAGAGGGGGCCGGTCTAAAGGTGGCGCTGCTGGGGGGCCGGTCTAGAGGGGGCCGGTCTAGAGGTGGCGCTGCTGGGGGCCGGTCTAGAGGGGGCCGGTCTAGAGGTGGTGCTACCTTCCCTAGAGGCACCTGTCCACCCCTCGTAGTTCTCATCAACATGTCGATCTCTCAATAGAAGTTGAAAAACACTTTTTATTTTTAAAGAATAAATACTTACTGGTCTCGCAGTGGTCCCCCTCCCAGCCGTCTCCACAGATACACTGGTACACACTGACTTTATCTATACAGGTTCCTCCGTTACCACACGGGTTGCTCTCACAATCATTAATATCTGAGATGGAGGGGGGAGAGAGAGGAGAGGTGAGGGGGAGAGAGAGAGAGAGAGAGAGAGGGGGAGAGAGAGAGGGAGGGGAGGAGAGATAGGACAGGTGAAGGGGGAGAGAGAGAGAGAGAGAGAGGGGGGGGGGAGGGGAGGGGAGGAGAGAAATCATTAGAAACTACAGTAAGGTAGGTTTAAATGGATAATGTACCTGTACAAAACAGTGAAAAAAGTGAGTAGTAAGATCATTCTCTGAGCGTTGGCTTTAGTTTGACGTGTGGAATGTGGTTGGTGTGTGAAATCTTGTGTGAGTCCCGCGCCAAGGCCACAGTGTTTGTGGACAGCTTAGAGGGACACTGGGTACTGTTGATAGGTGCCTGCCACTGGTGCTTTGAAGGACAACATGGGTGGTTTGGGATCAGGGTCTCTTTGCTTTAGCGAGATATGTCATGTCTATGAGTCAGTATGTCTGCTGTATGTCATGTCTATGTCACTATGTCTGCTATATGTCATGTCTATGAGTCAGTATGTCTGCTATATGTCATGTCTGTCACTATGTCTGCTGTATGTCATGTCTATGAGTCAGCATGTCTGCTGTATGTCATGTCTGCTATATGTCATGTCTATGTCACTATGTCTGCTATATGTCATGTCTATGAGTCAGTATGTCTGCTGTATGTCATGTCTATGAGTCAGCATGTCTGCTATATGTCATGTCTATGTCACTATGTCTGCTATATGTCATGTCTATGAGTCAGTATGTCTGCTGTATGTCATGTCTATGAGTCAGCATGTCTGCTATATGTCATGTCTATGAGTCAGTATGTCTGCTGTATGTCATGTCTATGAGTCAGTATGTCTGCTATATGTCATGTCTATGTCACTATGTCTGCTATATGTCATGTCTATGAGTCAGTATGTCTGCTGTATGTCATGTCTGAGTCAGCATGTCTGCTATATGTCATGTCTATGAGTCAGTATGTCTGCTGTATGTCATGTCTATGAGTCAGCATGTCTGCTGTATGTCATGTCTATGAGTCAGTATGTCTGCTATATGTCATGTCTATGAGTCAGCATGTCTGCTATATGTCATGTCAATGAGTCAGCATGTCTGCTATATGTCATGTCTATGAGTCAGCATGTCTGCTATATGTCATGTCTAAGTCACTATGTCTGCTATATGTCATATCTAAGTCAGTATGTCTGCTATACGTCATGTCTATACGTCAGTATGTCTGCTATATGTCATGTCTAAGTCACTATGTCTGCTATATGTCATATCTAAGTCAGTATGTCTGCTATACGTCATATCTAAGTCAGTATGTCTGCTATACGTCATGTCTATACGTCAGTATGTCTGCTATATGTCAATATGTCTGCTATATGTCATGTCTATACGTCACTATGTCTGCTATATGTCATGTCTGTATGTCAGTATGTCTGCTATATGTCATGTCTATACGTCATGTCTAAGTCAGTATGTCTGCTATATGTCATGTCTATACGTCACTATGTCTGCTATATGTCATGTCTGTACGTCAGTATGTCTGCTATATGTCATGTCTATACGTCATGTCTAAGTCAGTATGTCTGCTATATGTCATGTCTATGAGTCAGTATGTCTGCTATACGTCATGTCTATACGTCAGTATATCTGCTATATGTCATGTCTATACGTCAGTATGTCTGCTATATGTCATGTCTATACGTCAGTATGTCTGCTATATGTCATGTCTATACGTCATGTCTAAGTCAGTATGTCTGCTATATGTCATGTCTATACGTCAGTATGTCTGCTATATGTCATGTCTGTACATCAGTATGTCTGCTATATGTCATGTCTATACGTCATGTCTATGAGTCAGTATGTCTGCTATATGTCATGTCTATGAGTCAGTATGTCTGCTATATGTCATGTCTATGAGTCAGTATGTCTGCTATATGTCAGGTCTATACGTCAGTATGTCTGCTATATGTCATGTCTGCTATACGTCATGTCTATACGTCAGTATGTCTGCTATATGTCATGTCTATACGTCATGTCTATACGTCATGTCTATGAGTCAGTATGTCTGCTATATGTCATGTCTATGAGTCAGTATGTCTGCTATATGTCATGTCTATGAGTCAGTATGTCTGCTATATGTCATGTCTATGAGTCAGTATGTCTGCTATATGTCATGTCTATACGTCAGTATGTCTGCTATATGTCATGTCTGCTATACGTCATGTCTATACGTCAGTATGTCTACTATATGTCATGTCTATGAGTCAGTATGTCTGCTATATGTCATGTCTATGAGTCAGTATGTCTGCTATATGTCATGTCTATACGTCAGTATGTCTGCTATATGTCATGTCTGCTATACGTCATGTCTATGAGTCAGTATGTCTGCTATATGTCATGTCTATGTGTCAGTATGTCTGCTATATGTCATATCTAAGTCAGTATGTCTGCTATATGTCATGTCTATGAGTCAGTATGTCTGCTGTATGTCATGTCTAAGCCAACATATCTGCTATATGTCATGTCTATGAGTCAGTATGTCTGCTATATGTCATGTCTATACGTCAGTATGTCTGCTATATGTCATGTCTATACGTCAGTATGTCTACTATATGTCATGTGTAAGTCAGCATGTCTTACTCTCGTGACAGTATGTGCCTCTGAAGCCCTCCTGACAGTCACAGCTGAACTGTCCTCCAGCCTGGCTCCGACAGCGTCCGTGAGGACCACACACGTTGGAGGAGATGTACCGCTCTCCTCCAGGGGTACTGTTGGATCCCACGGCAACCGTGCAGCTGTCAATCACTGTTGGGGGAGGAGAGTTAATTTTCACATGCACGTGAGCAGAGATGACTGACAACAACACGAAGAATCTTCGGGTCTTAGGATTTATACAACGTTCTTCTATGTATTAAGATTGCAAGGGAAACGAGAGAGGGGGAGGGAAACGAGAGAGGGGGAGGGAAACGAGAGAGGGGGAGGGAAACGAGAGAGGGAGGAGGGAAACGAGAGAGGGGGGAGGGAAACGAGAGAGGGGGAGGGAAACGAGAGAGGGGGAGGGAAACGAGAGAGGGGGAGGGAAACGAGAGAGGGGAGGGAAACGAGAGAGGGGGAGGGAAACGAGAGAGGGGGAGGGAAACGAGAGAGGGGAGGGAAACGAGAGAGGGGGGGGAAACGAGAGAGGGAGGAGGGAAACGAGAGAGGGGGAGGGAAACGAGAGAGGGGGGAGGGAAACGAGAGAGGGAGAGGGAAACGAGAGAGGGGGAGGGAAACGAGAGAGGGGAGGGAAACGAGAGAGGGAGGGGAAACGAGAGAGGGAGTAGGGAAACGAGAGAGGGGAGGGAAACGAGAGAGGGGGAGGGAAACGAGAGAGGGAGAGGGAAACGAGAGAGGGAGGAGGGAAACGAGAGGGGGAGGGAAACGAGAGAGGGGGAGGGAAACGAGAGAGGGGGAGGGAAACGAGAGAGGGGGAGGGAAACGAGAGAGGGGGAGGGAAACGAGAGAGGGGGAGGGAAACGAGAGAGGGGGAGGGAAACGAGAGAGGGGGAGGGAAACGAGAGAGGGGGAGGGAAACGAGAGAGGGAGGAGGGAAACGAGAGAGGGGGAGGGAAACGAGAGAGGGGGAGGGAAACGAGAGAGGGGGAGGGAAACGAGAGAGGGGGAGGGAAACGAGAGAGGGGAGGGAAACGAGAGAGGGGGAGGGAAACGAGAGAGGGAGTAGGGAAACGAGAGAGGGGGAGGGAAACGAGAGAGGGAGTAGGGAAACGAGAGAGGGAGTAGGGAAACGAGAGAGGGGGAGGGAAACGAGAGAGGGGGAGGGAAACGAGAGAGGGGGAGGGAAACGAGAGAGGGGAGGGAAACGAGAGAGGGAGGAGGGAAACGAGAGGGGGGAGGGAAACGTGAGAGGGGGAGGGAAACGAGAGAGGGGGAGGGAAACGAGAGAGGGGGAGGGAAACGAGAGAGGGGGAGGGAAACGAGAGAGGGGAGGGAAACGAGAGAGGGAGGAGGGAAACGAGAGGGGGAGGGAAACGAGAGAGGGGGAGGGAAACGAGAGAGGGAGGAGGGAAACGAGAGAGGGGGAGGGAAACGAGAGAGGGGAGGAAACGAGAGAGGGGGAGGGAAACGAGAGGGGGAGGGAAAAGAGAGAGGGGGAGGGAAACGAGAGAGGGGGAGGGAAACGAGAGAGGGGGAGGGAAACGAGAGAGGGGGAGGGAAACGAGAGAGGGGGAGGGAAACGAGAGAGGGGGAGGGAAACGAGAGAGGGGGAGGGAAACGAGAGAGGGGGAGGGAAACGAGAGAGGGGGAGGGAAACGAGAGAGGGGGAGGGAAACGAGAGAGGGGGAGGGAAACGAGAGGGGGAGGGAAACGAGGAGGGAAACGAGAGAGGGAGGAGGGAAACGAGAGAGGGGGAGGGAAACGAGAGAGGGGGAGGGAAACGAGAGGGGGAGGGAAACGAGGAGGGAAACGAGAGAGGGAGGAGGGAAACGAGAGAGGGGGAGGGAAACGAGAGAGGGGGAGGGAAACGAGAGAGGGAGGAGGGAAACGAGAGGGAGGAGGGAAACGAGAGAGGGGGGGGAGGGAAACGAGAGAGGGGAGGGAGAGGGGGAGGGAAACGAGAGAGGGGGAGGGAGAGGGAGACGAGAGAGGGGGAGCGAAACGAGAGAGGGGGAGGGAAACGAGAGAGGGGGAGGGAAACGAGAGGGGGGAGGAGGGAAACGAGAGAGGGGGAGGAGGGAAACGAGAGAGGGGGAGGGAAACGAGAGAGGGGGAGGGAAACGAGAGAGGGGGAGGGAAACGAGAGAGGGGGGGGGAAACGAGAGAGGGGGAGGGAAACGAGAGAGGGGGAGGGAAACGAGAGAGGGGGAGGGAAACGAGAGAGGGGGAGGGAAACACGAGAGGGAGGAGGGAAACGAGAGGGGGAGGAGGGAAACGAGAGGGGGGAGGAGGGAAACGAGAGGGGGAGGAGGGAAACGAGAGGGGGAGGAGGGAAACGAGAGGGGGGAGGAGGGAAACGAGAGGGGGGAGGGAAACGAGAGGGGGGGGGAAACGAGAGAGGGGAGGGAAACGAGAGAGGGGGAGGGGGGGAGGGAAACGAGAGAGGGGGAGGGAAACGAGAGAGGGAGATGAGAGAGAGAGAGGCACTACAGAGGACAAGGTGGGCGTACCTTTGCACGTGCTGGTGTGACAGTGGTCTTTGAGGTGAGAGCAGTTTTTTCCTTCGTAGTCGTCTGAACAGGCGCAGTAGTGACCTGTAGCCAGGTTGTAACATGCGGCTCCATTCTGACATGGGTTGACGAGGCAGTAGTCTATGTCCAACTATAGAGAGAGACAGAGAGACATGTTTACATTTTGGTCATATACCAGACACTCTTTTCCAGAACATCTTTCAGTTAGTGTATAACACTAAGAACTATATAAATATATATATATATATATTTACTTTGCAAGAAAAACCTTCAAAAAAGTGTAGTTATCTGAGAGACAAGACCATACAAAGAGGCAGACAGACAGAGAGACGGGGTTCAGTACTAAAACACAGACCAGCATCCTCCCAACAGAGACTTGCCAGGAAATACCCCCCCCCACACACACACACACACACACACACACACACACACGAGACTTCGTCAGTGAGTCTGGGTTTAAACAGAATGTCTCCAACACACAGCACTTAGCTTCACTAAGACAAAACCCTGGCTTAAAATGAAGGTTGATCAGTGAACTATAGACAGGTTGGAGGGTGGGGTAGTCAGGGTGGGGTAGTCTAGTAGTCAGGGTGGGGTAGTCTAGTAGACAGGGTGGGGTAGTCTAGTAGACAGGGTGGGGTAGTCTAGTAGTCTAGTAGACAGGGTGGGGTAGTCTAGCAGACAGGGTGGGGTAGTCTAGTAGTCTAGCAGACAGGGTGGGGTAGTCTAGTAGTCTAGCAGACAGGGTGGGGTAGTCTAGTAGTCTAGTAGACAGGGTGGGGTAGTCTAGTAGACAGGGTGGGGTAGTCTAGTAGTCAGGGTGGTGGGTAGTCTAGTAGACAGGGTGGGGTAGTCTAGTAGTCAGGGTGGGGTAGTCTAGTAGTCAGGGTGGGGGTAGTCTAGTAGTCTAGCAGACAGGGTGGGGTAGTCTAGTAGTCTAGCAGACAGGGTGGGGTAGTCTAGTAGTCTAGTAGACAGGGTGGGGTAGTCTAGTAGTCTAGCAGACAGGGTGGGGTAGTCTAGTAGTCTAGTAGACAGGGTGGGGTAGTCTAGTAGACAGGGTGGGGTAGTCTAGTAGTCAGGGTGGGGTAGTCTAGTAGACAGGGTGGGGTAGTCTAGTAGACAGGGTGGGGTAGTCTAGTAGTCAGGGTGGGGTAGTCTAGTAGTCAGGGTGGGGGTAGTCTAGTAGTCTAGTAGACAGGGTGGGGTAGTCTAGTAGTCAGGGTGGGGTAGTCTAGTAGTCTAGTAGTCAGGGTGGGGTAGTCTAGTAGTCTAGTAGTCAGGGTGGGGTAGTCTAGTAGTCTAGTAGTCAGGGTGGGGTAGTCTAGTAGTCAGGGTGGGGTAGTCTAGTAGACAGGGTGGGGTAGTCTAGTAGACAGGGTGGGGTAGTCTAGTAGACAGGGTGGGGGTAGTCTAGTAGACAGGGTGGGGGTAGTCTAGTAGACAGGGTGGGGTAGTCTAGTAGACAGGGTGGGGAAGTCTAGTAGTCAGGGTGGGGTAGTCTAGTAGACAGGGTGGGGAAGTCTAGTAGTCAGGGTGGGGTAGTCTAGTAGTCAGGGTGGGGTAGTCTAGTAGTCAGGGTGGGGTAGTCTAGTAGACAGGGTGGGGTAGTCTAGTAGTCAGGGTGGGGTAGTCTAGTAGTCTAGTAGACAGGGTGGGGTCTAGTCAGGGTAGTAGAGTAGACAGGATGGGGTAGTCTAGTAGTCAGGGTGGGGTAGTCTAGTAGACAGGGTGGGGTAGTCTAGTAGTCAGGGTGGGGTAGTCTAGTAGACAGGGTGGGGTAGTCTAGTAGTCAGGGTGGGGTAGTCTAGTAGTCTAGTAGACAGGGTGGGGTAGTCTAGTAGTCAGGGTGGGGTAGTGGGGACTTGGGGGTTAAGGGGAAGGGTTTCAGTGTTGCTTACCAGGGACAGAATGGGAACTAAGTTAAGTTAAACAGCCGGGAAGGGTTTGAAGGTTGCACCAAAACTTACCTGACAGAGTTGTCCCGAGAATCCTGGCAGACAGAGGCAGGTGAATCCGTTGACCTGGTCTTGGCATCGCCCGCCGTTCAGACAGGGAGAGCCGGCACACTCATCCACATCTCTCTCACAGTGGTCTCCAGAGTAACCCGCAGGACACACACAGCGGAACCCGTTCACCAAGTCCTAGAATACACAACGTGTTTACTATACACCACTAGCCAGTTCGACTAGCTACATGCTCCAGAAATACTAGCCAGGTCCAGGAACACAGACAGCCATCCAGCTAGCTGGCCAGAGACACCTTTAATCTAGCTGGCGAGAGACCCCTTTAATCTAGCTGGGCAGAGACCCCGTTAATCTAGCTGGCCAGAAACCCCGTTAATCTAGCTGGCCAGAAACCCCGTTAATCTAGCTGGCCAGAAACCCCGTTAATCTAGCTGGCCAGAGACCCCGTTAATCTAGCTGGCCAGAGACCCCGTTAATCTAGCTGGCCAGAAACCCCGTTAATCTAGCTGGCCAGAAACCCCGTTAATCTAGCTGGCCAGAAACCCCGTTAATCTAGCTGGCCAGAAACCCCGTTAATCTAGCTGGCCAGAAACCCCGTTAATCTAGCTGGCCAGAAACCCCGTTAATCTAGCTGGCCAGAAACCCCGTTAATCTAGCTGGCCAGAAACCCCGTTAATTTAGCTGGCCAGAGACCCCGTTAATCTCCTTTAGAAAACAGGAAGTGTTCGGCTAACACAGGATGTCAGTCAGGGAAGGGAAAAGAGAAGAAGAGTGTTGTAGGAAGGACAGAGCAATACCAGCTCCTCCAACAGTAATTTAACACAATAATGTTGAGGGTCATTTAACCTAATGTGTTCAAGGAATCTCTCCTCTCTCCCCTCCTCTTCCTCTACATATTTCATTGCATTGAGGGATTCCAGAACGACTTTAAAAACTCCACAGATGTGTTACCTTCCAGAGAACAAAACGCTACACAACTGTTGCCATCTCTTTTTTAAAAAAAGCTGTAAATTGACTTTGTGGTGTGAAACCGGAAACAAAAGGACAAGCAGAACACATAAAACAAGTGTTTGATATCTCCGATACGAGACAGATTCATGTATTTGTAGCTCCCAAACAGCAACATACCCTGCAGGTTCCTCCGTGCTGGCATTGGTCCTTGCAGTCATTGATATCTAGATGGGGGGATGATGACATTTTTTAAAAACACCATAATGTAACTATCTGGATAATATGATGTTTTTAACATAATAACCCACGATTTACTTCATAACATCCTCTCTGCTCGACCCTCGATAAACTCCTTCATAAACTGCTGGTACAGAACTTAGTAGGGTGTAAGGCAATTCTTACTATCCCTGAGCCAAGTGAAAGTAGCACTGTGTGTGTGTGTGTGTGTGTGTGTGTGTGTGACTAGAGCTGGATTGTTTCTATCCTTGGCTTCCCAGAGATAATCGACTATCCTTGGCTTCCCAGAGATAATCGACTATCCTTGGCTTCCCAGAGATAATCGTCTATCCTTGGCTTCCCAGAGATAATCAACTATCCTTGGCTTCCCAGAGATAATCAACTATCCTTGGCTTCCCAGAGATAATCGACTATCCTTGGCTTCCCAGAGATAATCAACTATCCTTGGCTTCCCAGAGATAATCAACTATCCTTGGCTTCCCAGAGATAATCAACTATCCTTGGCTTCCCAGAGATAATCAACTATCCTTGCCTACATGGGACTCTAGTAATGATATAGCGCACTACTTTGGATCAGGGCCAATAGGGCTCTGGGTGAAATTACATTGACTGTGCTGAGAGTGAAAGAGAGTGAGTGAGTGAGTGAGTGAGTGAGTGAGTGAGTGAGTGAGTGAGTGAGTGAGTGAGTGAGTGAAAGAGTGAGTGAGTGAGTGAGTGAGTGAGTGAGTGAGTGAGTGAGTGAAAGAGTGAGTGAGTGAGTGAGTGAGTGAGTGAGTGAAAGAGTGAGTGAGTGAGTGAGTGAGTGAGTGAGTGAGTGAGTGAGTGAGTGAGTGAGTGAGTGAGTGAGTGAGTGAGTGAGTGAGTGAGTGAGTGAGTGAAAGAGAGTGAGTGAGTGAAAGAGAGTGAGTGAGTGAAAGAGAGTGAGTGAAAGAGTGAGTGAGTGAGTGAGCGTGATTGAGTGAAAGAGAGTGAGTGAGTGAGAGAGAGAGAGAGAGAGAGAGAGAGACACACAAAGAGAGACCTGGCTCTCAAGAGAAGACAGACTATATGTGCACACTGCCCACAAAATGAGGTGGAAACTAAACAACATGTTAGAGACACATATTTCCCTCAGATTACACAGACCCACAAAGAATTTGAAAACAAACAATTTTGAAAAACTCTCGTATCTGTTGGGTGAAATACCACAGTGTGCATCAAAGCAGCAAGATTTGTGACCTGTTGCCACGACAAAAGGGGAACCAGTGAATAACAGACACCATTGTAAATACAACCCATATTTACAGTTGAAGTCACCTTAGCCAAATACATTTAAACTCAGTTTCACAATTTCTGACATTTAATCCTCGTAAAAGTTTTCCTGTTTAAGGTCAGTTAGGATCACTACTTTATTTTAAGAATGTGAAATGAAATGTGAATAATATTAGAGAGAATGATTTATTTCAGCTTTTATTTCTTTCATCACATTCCCAGTGGGTCAGAAGTTTACATACACTCAATTAGTATTTGGTAGCATTGCCTTTAAATTGTTTAGCTTGGGTCAAATGTTTCGGGTAGCCTTCCACAAGCATCCCACAATAAGTTTGGTGAATTATGGCCCATTCCTCCTGACAGAGCTGGTGTAACTGAGTCAGGTTTGTAGCCCTCGTTGCTCACACACGCTTTTTCAGTTCTACCAGCACATTGTCTATAGGATTGAGGTCAGGGCTTTGCGATGGCCACTCCAATATAGAGGTCGACCAATTAAATCAGAATGGCCGATTACTTAGGGCCGATTTCAAGTTTTCATAACAATCGGAAATTGGTATTTTTAGGTTTGCCGATTTTAAAATATTTTTTATACCTTTACTTTTTCATGACGGTTTTGGAGCAGTGGCTTCTTCCTTGCTTAGCGGCCTTTCAGGTTGTCGATACATATACTGTGAATATAGATACTTTTGTACCTGTTTCCTCCAGCATCTTCATAAGGTCCTTTTCGCACCAAAGTACGTTCATATCTAGGAGACAGAACGCGTCTCCATCCTGAGCGGTATGACGGCTGCGTGGTCCCATGGTGTTTATACTTGCGTACTATTGTTTGTACAGATGAATGTGTAACCTTCAGGCGTTTGGAAATTGCTCCCAAGGATGAACCAGACTTGTGGAGGTCTACAATTTTTTTCTGAGCTCTTGGGAAAATCAAAAGAAATCAGCCTTGATGTCAAGCAAAGAGGCACCGAGTTTGAAGGTAGGCCTTGAAATACATCCACAGGCACATCTCCAATTGACTCAATTAGGCTATCGAAACTTCTAAAGCCATGACATCATTTCTGGAATATTCCAAGCTGTTTAAAGGCACAACTTAGTGTATGTCAACTTCTGACCCACTGGAATTGTGATACAGTGAATTATAAGTGAAATAATCTGTCTGTAAACAATTGTTGGAAAAATGACTTGTGTCATGCACAAAGTAGATGTCCTAACCGACTCACCAAAACTATAGTTTGTTAACAAGAAATTTATGGAGTGGTTGTAAAAACTAGTTTTAACGACTCAAACTGAGTGTATGTAAACCTCCGACTTCAACTGTACACGTTTATTTATTTACCCTTTTGAACTTCTTTTTGCACATCGTTACAACACTGGCATTTGAAATGTCTTTATTCTTTTGGATCTTGTGAGTGCAAATGTTTTTTTCTTCACTTTTGTTTATTATCTATTTCACTCGCTTTGGCAATGTAAACATATGTTTCCCTTGCTAATAATGCCCTTAAATTGAAATTGAGAGAGTGCGAGAGAAGGCAGGTGGCCTATAACTCAACAGTTGCAACAGAACAGTCTTAGTTCTACTCACTGATGTCACATTTCTGTCCCGTCCAACCAGGAACGCACTCGCAGAAGTATCCACCAATCAGGTTGCGGCAAGAGTTGGCGTTGACACAGGGCTTGCTGTCGCATTCGTTGGCGTCTTGAGGAGGAGGAGTTGAATAACACAGCATGGTTAGAGTGAAGGCTGGCGTGGAAATTATGGTGACAGACGGCCATGTCCCGATTCTCCACCCTTTTCACTTCACATTGATTTAAAAGCAGTGGATTGGCTGGTCTAGAGGTAATGATAGTCTAGAGGTAATGATAGTCTAGAGGAAACGACTGTGTAGTCTAGTGGTAATGATAGTCTAGTCTAGAGGTAATGATAGTCTAGTCTAGAGGTAATGATAGTCTAGTAATGATAGTGTAGTGTAGAGGTAATGATAGTGTAGTCTAGTGGTAATGATAGTGTAGTCTAGAGGTAATGATAGTGTAGTCTAGAGGTAATGATAGTGTAGTCTAGAGGTAATGATAGTGTAGTCTAGTGGTAATGATAGTGTAGTCTAGAGGTAATGATAGTGTAGTCTAGTGGTAATGATAGTGTAGTCTAGAGGTAATGATAGTGTAGTCTAGTGGTAATGATAGTGTAGTCTAGATGTAACAATAGTGTAGTCTAGAGGTAACGATAGTGTAGTCTGGTCTAGAGGTAACGATAGTGTAGTCTGGTCTAGAGGTAACGATAGTGTAGTCTAGCGGTAACGATAGTCTAGTCTAGAGGTAATGATAGTGTAGTCTAGAGGTAATGATAGTGTAGTCCAGAGGTAATGATAGTGTAGTCTGGTCTAGAGGTAATGATAGTCTAGTCTAGAGGTAATGATAGTCTAGAGGTAACGATAGTGTAGTCTAGAGGTAACGATAGTGTAGTCTAGAGGTAACGATAGTGTAGTCTGGTCTAGAGGTAACAATAGTCTGGTCTAGAGGTAATGATAGTGTAGTCTAGAGGTAATGATAGTGTAGTCTAGAGGTAATGATAGTGTAGTCTAGAGGTAATGATAGTGTAGTCTAGTGGTAATGATAGTGTAGTCTAGATGTAACAATAGTGTAGTCTAGAGGTAACGATAGTGTAGTCTGGTCTAGAGGTAACGATAGTGCAGTCTGGTCTAGAGGTAACGATAGTCTGGTCTAGAGGTAACGATAGTGTAGTCTGGTCTAGTGGTAATGATAGTGTAGTCTGGTCTAGAGGTAATGATAGTGAAGTCTGGTCTAGAGGTAATGATAGTGTAGTCTAGAGGTAATGATAGTCTAGAGGTAATGATAGTGTAGTCTAGAGGTAATGATAGTGTAGTCTAGAGGTAATGATAGTGTAGTCTAGTGGTAATGATAGTGTAGTCTAGAGGTAATGATAGTCTAGTCTAGTGGTAACGATAGTGAAGTCTAGAGGTAACGATAGTGAATTCTAGAGGTAACGATAGTGTAGTCTAGAGGTAACGATAGTGTAGTCTAGAGGTAACGATAGTGTAGTCTGGTCTAGAGGTAACAATAGTCTGGTCTAGAGGTAACGATAGTGTAGTCTAGCGGTAACGATAGTGTAGTCTAGAGGTAATGATAGTGTAGTCTAGAGGTAATGATAGTGTAGTCTGGTCTAGAGGTAACGATAGTCTAGTGGTAATGATAATCTAGAGGTAATGATAGTCTAGTAATGATAGTGTAGTCTAGAGGTAATGACAGTGTAGTCTAGAGGTAATGACAGTGTAGTCTAGAGGTAATGATAGTGTAGTCTAGAGGTAATGATAGTGTAGTCTAGTGGTAATGATAGTGTAGTCTAGAGGTAATGATAGTGTAGTCTAGTGGTAACGATAGTGTAGTCTAGAGGTAACGATAGTGTAGTCTAGAGGTAACGATAGTGCAGTCTGGTCTAGAGGTAACGATAGTCTGGTCTAGAGGTAACGATAGTGTAGTCTGGTCTAGTGGTAATGATAGTGTAGTCTGGTCTAGAGGTAATGATAGTGAAGTCTGGTCTAGAGGTAACGATAGTGTAGTCTAGCGGTAACGATAGTCTAGCGGTAATGATAGTCTAGTCTAGAGGTAATGAAGTCTAGTCTAGAGGTAACGATAGTGTAGTCTAGAGGTAATTGTAGTCTAGTCTAGAGGTAACGATAGTGTAGTCTAGAGGTAATGATAGTGTAGTCTAGAGGTAATGATAGTGTAGTCTAGAGGTAATGATAGTGTAGTCTAGTGGTAATGATAGTGTAGTCTAGAGGCAATGATAGTCTAGTCTAGAGGCAATGATAGTCTAGTCTAGAGGCAATGATAGTCTAGTCTAGAGGCAATGATAGTCTAGTCTAGAGGCAATGATAGTCTAGTCTAGAGGCAATGATAGTCTGGTCTAGAGGCAATGATAGTCTGGTCTAGAGGCAATGATAGTCTGGTCTAGAGGTAATGTAGTCTAGTGGTAATGTAGTCTAGACGTAATGATAGTCTAGTCTAGAGGTAATGATAGTCTAGTCTAGAGGTAATGATAGTCTAGTCTAGAGGTAATGATAGTCTGGTCTAGATGCAATGTAGTCTAGTCTAGAGGTAATGTAGTGTAGAGGTAATGATAGTCTAGTCTAGAGGTAATGATAGTGTAGTCTAGAGGTAATGATAGTGTAGTCTAGAGGTAATGATAGTGTAGTCTAGAGGTAATGATAGTCTAGTCTAGAGGTAATGATAGTCTAGTCTAGAGGTAATGATAGTCTGGTCTAGATGCAATGTAGTCTAGTCTAGAGGTAATGTAGTCTAGAGGTAATGATAGTGTAGTCTAGAGGTAATGATAGTGTAGTCTAGAGGTAATGATAGTGTAGTCTAGAGGTAATGATAGTGTAGTCTAGAGGTAATGATAGTGTAGTCTAGAGGTAATGATAGTGTAGTCTAGAGGTAATGATAGTCTAGTCTAGAGGTAATGATAGTCTAGTCTAGAGGTAATGATAGTCTGGTCTAGATGCAATGTAGTCTAGTCTAGAGGTAATGTAGTGTAGAGGTAATGATAGTCTAGTCTAGAGGTAATGATAGTGTAGTCTAGAGGTAATGATAGTGTAGTCTGGTCTAGAGGCAATGTAGTCTAGTCTAGAGGTAATACTGCAGTCTCATCAGTTTCTAAATCAGGTCTACTTCTCCTCGACATATCCCATTATCCCCTACAGCTTATCTGCTGAGAGAAAATACCTTCGACAAAAAGCATATTGGATTGGTGAGAAAGAGAGAAGAGAGATGTGTCTTACCGATGAGGCAGGTCTTGCCGGTCCACTGAGGAGGACAGAGACACTTATAAGCATGAACCAGATCCTGACAGGTGCCACCGTGGTTACAGGGGTTAGGAGAGCACTCATCAACATCTAGCAGACAGGGGAGACACATTCATTTGTGAGTCTGTGTGTGTGTGTGTGTGTTGGGGTGTGTGTGTGTGTTGGGGTGTGTGTGTGTGTGAGTGTGTGTGTTGGGGTGTGTGTGTGTGTGTCGGGGTGTGTTGGGGTGTGTGTTGGGGTGTGTGTGTGTGTTGGGGTGTGTGTGTGTTGGGGTGTGTGTGTGTGTGTGTGTCGGGGTGTGTTGGGGTGTGTGTGTGTGTGTTGGGGTGTGTGTGTGTTGGGGTGTGTGTGTGTATGTGTTGGGGTGTGTGTGTGTGTGTGTTGGGGTGTGTATGTGTGTGTGTGTTCTTACTGATGCTACAGGAGGGTCCACTCCAGCCCGGGGAACAGACACACTCATAACCCAGACTGGTCTCAACACAGCTCCCTCCATTAGAGCAGGGCTCAGACAGACATGCATGCTCTGCTGTGGGGGAGAAACACCGGGTTTAATACACTCTGTTACACACAGGCCCCTATCCTACACCCCCTGAATCCCTCCACCCCTGAATCCCCCACCCCTATCCTACACCCCCTGAATCCCCCTATAACCCCTGAATCCCCCTATACCCCTATCCTACACCCCTGAATCCCCCTATAACCCCTGAATCCCCCTATACCCCTATCCTACACCCCCTGAATCCCCCTATAACCCCTGAATCCCCCTATACCCCCTATCCTACACCCCCTGAATCCCCCTATACCCCCTGAATCCCCCACCCCCTATCCTACACCCCCTGAATCCCCCTATACCCCCTGAATCCCCTATAACCCCTGAATCCCCTATAACCCCTGAATCCCCCTATACCCCCTGAATCCCCCTATACCCCTGAATCCCTCCCCCTACCCTATACCCCCTCAATCCCTCCACCCTATACCCCCTACAGTACACCCCCTGAATCCCCCACCCCCACCCCTACCCTATACCCCCTGAATCCCCCACCCCTACCCTATACCCCCTACAGTACACCCCCTGAATCCCTCCACCCCCTGAATCCCCCACCCCTATCCTACACCCCCTGAATCCCCTATAACCCCTGAATCCCCCTATACCCCCTATCCTACACCCCCTGAATCCCCTATAACCCCTGAATCCCCCTATACCCCTATCCTGCACCCCTGAATCCCCTATAACCCCTGAATCCCCCTATACCCCCTATCCTACACCCCCTGAATCCCCTATACCCCCTGAATCCCCCACCCCCTATCCTACACCCCTGAATCCCCCTATACCCCTGAATCCCCCTATAACCCCTGAATCCCCCTATAACCCCTGAATCCCCCTATACCCCTGAATCCCTCCCCCTACCCTATACCCCCTCAATCCCTCCACCCTATACCCCCCTACAGTACACCCCTGAATCCCCCCACCCCCACCCCTACCCTATACCCCCCTGAATCCCCCCCCACCCCCTACCCTATACCCCCCCTACAGTACACCCCTGAATCCCTCCACCCCTTACCCTATACTCCACCTGAATCCCCCCCCCCTATACCCCCCTACAGTACACCCCCTGAACTACCCCCACCCTATACCCCCTACAGTACACCCCATGAATCCCCCACCCTATACCCCCTACAGTACACCCCTGAATCCCCCACCCTATACCCCCTACAGTACACCCCTGAATCCCCCACCCTATACCCCCTACAGGAAACCCCTGAATTACCCCCACAGAGCAGGAACAAGGCAGTAGGAGGGAGAGCACATTGATATTGGCACTGTAGGTGAAAAGGTCAAAATAGAGATGTGATTTCTAGAATCAGATACCTATATGAATAACAAGGCCTCTTCATTCTGCTATTAGGCAATGGACTACGGATTTCTAGAATCAGATACCTCTCTCTCTCTCTACTCTACAGATTTCTAGAATCAGATACCTATATGAATAACAAGGCCTCTTCATTCTGCTATTAGGCAATGGACTACGGATTTCTAGAATCAGATACCTCTCTATCTCTCTCTACTCTACGGATTTCTAGAATCAGATACCTCTCTCTCTCTCTCTCTACAGATTTCTAGAATCAGATACCTATATGAATAACAAGGCCTCTTCATTCTGCTATTAGGCAATGGACTACGGATTTCTAGAATCAGATACCTCTCTCTCTCTCTCTCTACTCTACAGATTTCTAGAATCAGATACCTATATGAATAACAAGGCCTCTTCATTCTGCTATTAGGCAATGGACTACGGATTTCTAGAATCAGATACCTCTCTATCTCTCTCTACTCTACGGATTTCTAGAATCAGATACCTCTCTCTCTCTCTCTCTCTCTACAGATTTCTAGAATCAGATACCTCTCTCTCTCTCTCTCTACGGATTTCTAGAATCAGATACCTATATGAATAACAAGGCCTCTTCATTCTGCTATTAGGCGATGGACTACGGATTTCTAGAATCAGATACCTCTCTCTCTCTCTCTCTACTCTACGGATTTCTAGAATCAGATACCTCTCTCTCTCTCTCTACTCTACGGATTTCTAGAATCAGATACCTATATGAATAACAAGGCCTCTTCATTCTGCTATTAGGCGATGGACTACGGATTTCTAGAATCAGATACCTCTCTCTCTCTCTCTACTCTACGGATTTCTAGAATCAGATACCTCTCTCTCTCTCTCTCTCTACTCTACGGATTTCTAGAATCAGATACCTCTCTCTCTCTCTCTCTCTCTCTCTACTCTACGGATTTCTAGAATCAGATACCTCTCTCTCTACTCTACGGATTTCTAGAATCAGATACCTATATGAATAACAAGGCCTCTTCATTCTGCTATTAGGCGATGGACTACGGATTTCTAGAATCAGATACCTCTCTCTCTCTCTCTACTCTACGGATTTCTAGAATCAGATACCTCTCTCTCTCTCTCTCTCTACAGATTTCTAGAATCAGATACCTCTCTCTCTCTCTCTCTCTCTCTACTCTACGGATTTCTAGAATCAGATACCTATATGAATAACAAGGCCTCTTCATTCTGCTATTAGGCGATGGACTACGGATTTCTAGAATCAGATACCTCTCTATCTCTCTCTACTCTACGGATTTCTAGAATCAGATACCTCTCTCTCTCTCTCTCTACTCTACGGATTTCTAGAATCAGATACCTCTCTCTCTCTACTCTACGGATTTCTAGAATCAGATACCTATATGAATAACAAGGCCTCTTCATTCTGCTATTAGGCGATGGACTACGGATTTCTAGAATCAGATACCCCTCTCTCTCTCTCTCTCTCTCTACTCTACGGATTTCTAGAATCAGATACCTATATGAATAACAAGGCCTCTTCATTCTGCTATTAGGCGATGGACTACGGTTATTTGTATAGTAATATGCTGCAGTTGATTGACTGGTTCTCCGAGTGAAGTTTCAGACCACAGAACGTTGAAAAAGCACTTTACAAAATGTTGGTTTAAATTGAATATTGTTCATGGTTTTGGGGATCGAATGTAAAACTGAGTTAAACATAATACTACGTTTCCTTCTCCCTGACCCCTCGTTTCATACACAAGATCCCCACGGTCTCTCAGTGAATAAATCATTCATTATGGATTCATTTAGGAAGCAGTCAGACTTAACCTCCAACCACAAGAGAAATTCATCACCCTCCCTCCCTCCCTCCCTCCCAGGAGAAGAATGGCACATAATGAGGGAGGGAGGGAGGGAGGGAGGGAAGAGGCCTGGTCACTGTGCATTTGATGGGTCGAAGAGAGGGAGCGAGACAGAGTTAGAGAGAGAGAACTAGACAGAGGGAAGATGCCTGGTCACGGTGCATTGGTTGGGTCAACTTAGCATGAAAGATGATTTCCTGGCCTTGTGGTCTGAAAGGAGTGAGGGATAGAAGGGAGGGGTTGGGGTAATGAGAGGGGGTTTGTATGGCAGGGTATGGGGGTACTCTGCCCATGGATGGAGGGTGGAGAGAGGGGCTAAGGGTACCCACCCCTCTCACAGTAACTGCCTACCCCTCTCACAGTAACTGCCCTACCCCTCTCACAGTAACTGCCCTACCCCTCTCACAGTAACTGCCCTACCCCACTGCCTACCCCTCTCACAGTAACTGCCTACCCCTCTCACAGTAACTGCCCTACCCCTCAACACAGTAACTAACCTACCCCTCAACACAGTAACTACCTACCCCTCTCCCAGTAACTCACTACCCCTCTCCCAGTAACTGCCTACCCCTCTCCCAGTAACTGCCTACCCCTCTCACAGTAACTACCTACCCCTCTCACAGTAACTACCTACCCCTCTCACAGTAACTACCTACCCCTCTCACAGTTGACTCCAGAGTACCCCTCTCACAGTAACTACCCACCCCTCAACACAGTTGACTCCAGAGTAGCCCTCAACACAGTAACTACCTACCCCTCTCACAGTTGACTCCAGAGTAGCCCTCAACACAGTAACTACCTACCCCTCTCACAGTTGACTCCAGAGTAGCCCTCAACACAGTAACTACCTACCCCTCTCACAGTAACTGCCCTACCCCTCTCACAGTAACTACCTACCCCTCTCACAGTAACTACCTACCCCTCTCACAGTAACTGCCCACCCCTCTCACAGTAACTGCCCTACCCCTCTCACAGTAACTCCCCCACCCCTCTCACAGTTGACTCCAGAGTACCCCTCTCACAGTAACTCCCTACCCCTCTCACAGTAACTACCCTACCCCTCTCACAGTAACTGCCCTACCCCTCTCACAGTAACTGCCCTACCCCTCTCACAGTAACTCCCCACCCCTCTCACAGTTGACTCCAGAGTACCCCTCTCACAGTAACTCCCTACCCCTCTCACAGTAACTACCTACCCCTCTCACAGTAACTACCCTACCCCTCTCACAGTAACTACCTACCCCTCTCACAGTAACTGCCTACCCCTCTCACAGTAACTACCCTACCCCTCTCACAGTAACTACCTACCCCTCTCACAGTAACTACCTACCCCTTTCACAGTAACTACCCTACCCCTCTCACAGTAACTACCTACCCCTCTCACAGTAACTACCTACCCCTCTCACAGTAACTCCCTACCCCTCAACACAGTAACTACCTACCCCTCTCACAGTAACTACCTACCCCTCAACACAGTAACTGCCTACCCCTCTCACAGTAACTACCTACCCCTCTCACAGTAACTACCTACCCCTCTCACAGTAACTCCCTACCCCTCTCACAGTAACTCCCTACCCCTCAACACAGTAACTACCCTACCCCTCTCACAGTAACTACCCTACCCCTCTCACAGTAACTACCTACCCTCTCACAGTAACTACCTACCCCTCTCACAGTAACTCCCTACCCCTCTCACAGTAACTACCTACCCCTCTCACAGTAACTACCTACCCCTCTCACAGTAACTACCCTACCCCTCTCACAGTAACTACCTACCCCTCTCACAGTAACTACCCTACCCCTCTCACAGTAACTACCCTACCCCTCTCACAGTAACTACCTACCCTCTCACAGTAACTCCCTACCCCTCTCACAGTAACTCCCTACCCCTCTCACAGTAACTACCTACCCCTCTCACAGTAACTCCCTACCCCTCTCACAGTAACTACCTACCCCTCTCACAGTAACTACCTACCCCTCTCACAGTAACTACCTACCCCTCTCACAGTAACTACCTACCCCTCTCACAGTAACTACCTACCCCTCTCACAGTAACTACCTACCCCTCTCACAGTAACTACCTACCCCTCTCACAGTAACTACCCTACCCCTCTCACAGTAACTACCTACCCCTCTCACAGTAACTACCCTACCCCTCTCACAGTAACTACCTACCCCTCTCACAGTAACTACCCTACCCCTCTCACAGTAACTACCCTACCCCTCTCACAGTAACTACCCTACCCCTCTCACAGTAACTACCTACCCCTCTCACAGTAACTACCCTACCCCTCTCACAGTAACTACCTACCCCTCTCACAGTAACTACCCTACCCCTCTCACAGTAACTACCTACCCCTCTCACAGTAACTACCTACCCCTCTCACAGTAACTACCTACCCCTCTCACAGTAACTACCTACCCCTCTCACAGTAACTACCTACCCCTCTCACAGTAACTACCCTACCCCTCTCACAGTAACTACCTACCCCTCTCACAGTAACTACCCTACCCCTCTCACAGTAACTACCTACCCCTCTCACAGTAACTACCTACCCCTCTCACAGTAACTACCTACCCCTCTCACAGTAACTACCTACCCCTCTCACAGTTGACTCCAGAGTAGCCCTCAACACAGGAACACTGGTATTTGTCAGGTCCCGTGTTGCTGCAGGTTCCTCCGTTCAGACAGGGCTGTTTGGTCCCACAGAAGTTCAGATCTGAGAGAGAAAGAGAGAGAGATTTAGAGATAGCAGGAACACTGGCTCTTCCAATCACACTGGTACTATACGTGATTGAGACATTTGTGAGGGTAGTTATATAAGGAATATTATGTCTGAGGGAGAGTATCCTTCCTTCCTTCCTTCCTTCCTTCCAGTAATCACTGATTAGACATGTTAGAACACAAGGCTTTCACCACAAGGTATCCACCACAAGGCCTCCACCACAAGGTATCCACCACAAGGCCTCCACCACAAGGCATCCACCACAAGGCCTTCACCACAAGGCCTTCACCACAAGGTATCCACCACAAGGTATCCACCACAAGGCTTTCACCACAAGGCATCCACCACAAGGCCTTCACCACAAGGTATCCAACACAAGGCCTTCACCACAAGGCCTTCACCACAAGGTATCCACCACAAGGCCTCCACCACAAGGCCTTCACCACAAGGCCTTCACCACAAGGTATCCACCACAAGGCCTTCACCACAAGGCCTTCACCACAAGGCCTTCACCACAAGGTATCCACCACAAGGCCATCACCACAAGGTATCCACCACAAGGCCTTCAACACAAGGCCTTCAACACAAGGCCTTCAACACAAGGCCTTCACCACAAGGCCTTCAACACAAGGCTTTCACCACAAGGCCTTCACCACAATTCCTTCAACACAAGGCCTTCAACACAAGGCCTTCAACACAAGGCCTTCACCACAAGGCCTTCACCACAAGGCCTTCACCACAAGGCCTTCACCACAAGGCCTTCACCACAAGGCCTTCACCACAAGGCCTTCACCACAAGGCCTTCACCACAAGGCCTTCACCACAAGGCCTTCACCTGTCCAGTTGTTTCTAAGCAGTGGTTCATTCAAGGCAGGGAGGAAGGATTCAAGGCAGGGAGGAAGGAAAGGACTATAAACATGTGGGCAAGGCGGAGCTAGACGGGGCGGGGCTAGACAGGGCGGGGCTAGACCTACCTTTGTCACAGAGATGTCCTCCCCAGTTGGTATCGCATAGACACTGCCATGGTTCAACACAGGTTCCATGGACACAGCCAGGGTGAGGATTACACTGGTCACAGTACTGCCCCTGCCAGCCATACAGACACCTGGAGGGCCAACACACAGTAAGACACCTGGAGGGCCAACACACAGTAAGACACCTGGAGGGCCAACACACAGTAAGACACCTGACACACACAGTAAGACACCTGGAGGGCCAACACACAGTAAGACACCTGACACACACACACACACAGTAAGACACCTGACACACACACACACTCACACAGAGTAAGACACCTGACGCACACACACAGTAAGACACCTGACGCACGCACACACACACACACACACACACACACACACACACACACACACACACACACACACACACACACACACACACACACACAAGACACCTGACACACACACAGTAAGACACCTGACACCTGACACACACACAGTAAGACACCTGACATACACACACACACAGTAAGACACCTGACACACACACACAGTAAGACACCTGACACACACACACACACACACACACACAGTATTGTGCCTGACACACGCACAGTTAGTCATCTGTATTTAACTAGGCAAGTCAGTTAAGAACTAATTCTTATTTCCAATGACGGCCTACCTCCGGCTCAGCCCTAACCCGGGCCAAGCCCTACCTCCGGCCCAGCCCTAACCCGGGCCAAGCCCTACCACCGGGCCAAGCCCTACCACCCGGCAAAGCCCTACCACCCGGCAAAGCCCTACCACCCGGGCCAAGCCCTAACCCAGGCCAATTATGCAACTCCCAATAACAGCCGGATGTGATACAGCCTGGCGTCGAACCAGGATCTGTGGTGACGCCTCTAGCGTTGCCTCAGACCGCTGCGCCACTCGGGCGCATCTATCCCAAACACACAAGAGATAACCGTTCTGCAAAACACACCGAGATAACAGTTTGTCCCCGTCTAATGTACACAGAGATCAACACCACTCAAAGTCACGGACCTGCGTACACACAAAACACACCGAATTCATGGGAAAGGCTAGACAAATAACCCCCAAAGCGAAGAGTCAAACATAATTATAGATCTGACTCGTTCTGTGGACAGAGAGCTGCGACTATTCTCTTGCCCCGCGGCAGCGAAGGGATGGACTGGCTCATGAGAAACAGGAACTAAAGTCTTGGGAGAGTTCATTTAAACAAAAAATATATTTTTTAAACTGGGCTCCGCAATTAAACCCTGGCTTGGCAGCCTTTCAGTCACTGATAACAAGGCTTCCGGCCCGGTGGTATGGTGCTGTCCCCTGGGTTTGTATTTTAAAAAGAGAACTGATCACTACTCCTGGATGTATTGAAAACAGGCACTGATCATGCATCTCCCCGTCTGTGGGGAAAGCAGCCCAGAGGAAACAGGATCAATAACTGCAGTTTGTGTACACCAGTAACGTGGTAGAGTGCACCCTAAACCGAGACTACCTAGAGAGGTCACAGCTTACAACACGAGTACACAGGGCCTCTCAAAGTGGGGGGCATTGAGGTACTGTAGGGGATCTGCAGATTGATCTGAAAATACATATAAACCATTTTAAAATATATAAAAACACAGTACCAGTCAAATGTTTGGACTCATTCATGTTTTTTTTCTCCTTCTACATTCTAGACATCAAAACGATGAAATAACACATATGGAATCATATGAACTCAACAAACAAACAAACAAAAGAGTGTTTTAAAATTAAAAAATTAAAAATTTAAATAGACAGCTTTGCACACTCTTGGCATTCTCTCAACCAGCTTCACCTGGAATGCTTTTCCAACAGTATTGAAGGAGTTCCCACATATGCTGAGCACTTGTTGGCTGCTTTTCCTTCACTCTGTGATCCAACTCATCCCAAACCATCTCAATTGGGTTGAGGTCGGATGATTGTGGAGGCCAGGTCATCTGATGCAGCACTCCATCACTCTCCTTCTTGGTAAAATAGCCCTTAAATAGCCTGGAGGTGTGTTGGGTCATTGTCCTGTTGAAAAACAGATGATAGTCCCACTACGCCCAAACCAGATGGGATGGCGTATCACTGCAGAATGCTGTGGTAGCCATGCTGGTTAAGTGTGCCTTGAATTCTAAATAAATCACTGACAGTGTCACCAGCAAAGCACCATCACACCTCCTCCTCCATGCTTCACGGTGGGAAGAGATCATCCGTTCACCTACTCTGCATCTCACAAAGACACAGCGGTTGGAACCAAAATAAATCACAAATTTGGACTCATCAGACCAAAGGACAGATTTCCACCAGTCTAATGTCCACTGCTCATGTTTCTTGGCCCAAGCAAGTCTCTTCTTCTTGTTGGTGTCCTTTAGTAGTGGTTTCTTTGCAGCAATTCGACCATGAAGGCCTGATTCTCCTCTGAACAGATGATGTTGAGATGTGTCTGTTACTTGAACTCTGTGAAGCAAAACCCTGGAATGAGTAGGTGTCCACACTTTTGACTGGCACTGTACATGTTTAATGAACACTAACAGATGAAACATATTTTGGCCAAGGGATCTGTGGAATAAGTTTAGAAGGTGTAATACAATACAATATTAATTATCTACAATTTCTGTTCTTAACTCTGGGCAACATGGGCCTGGGAGGCTCACAGGGATATTGGTATCCACAGTAGTACACCAATTATTCATTTTAGTAATACTTATTGTATCCCCCCCCACCGCCCAAATTATTTTATTTAAAAAAAAAAAAAAATGCAGTGTGATTTAGGTTTCAAACCTGATAAATTCCCTTATAGAATTGCAGGATATAATAAATAAACAAATCTGTAAAAATCTGTAAAATTGCAGGAAATTAGCTTGAAAACGGATGAATTAATCTCTCCGATGCCAAGAGGAGGGGCTTCGTCCAGCCATGTACTGCCAAAGCCATAGCAAAACTTCTCATATGCTATTTTGTGTTATGATTATGAGGGGGTACCAGATTAACATGTGCCATCACAAAAGGGGGTTCCCAACCCCGCGAAAGTTTGAGACTCCCCTCTGCCCTAGAGCTCTGCACCCATCTCTACCTGGATATACACTTATACACTTCCTCACAAGGATTCAATAACAGTGGAAACTCCCTCCAGTCAATGGTTTCATCCACCCGTTTCCTTTAAAACCCTGATGGGGATGCATTTGCATAAATATAGCCACACCTAGCTAGACAACAACAACACAGACCAGGACCGTTGGGCCTGGAGCGGTTTACTGTTATTAGGGGAGGGCCACACCAAGTCTGTGTCCTTATATAGTGCACTGCCTTTGACTAGAGCTCTGGACTAGAAGTAGTGCACTATGTAGGGAATAGGGTGCTCTTCGGGACGAACAACAAAACATTCAGTGGAAGGCTAGTGACGTCAGAACGTGGGATAAACAACATGGCTGAAATAAAATTTTTAAAAATGATCAGTTAAGGAATGCTTGACTTTGGCATGCGGCCAAACCAGAACAAAGCCAGGCTTGTCATCCAGAGAAATGAACACAATATACCTAAACCCTGAACTGGAGAGAGACAGCTTCTTTAGGATAGTACTGCTGTTGGTTCCATGGGAGTCCTCTTTTCCCACACTAACGTCAATTCTCTGTTCCACAGATGAGAAGCATGGTGGTGGTGGTGGTGTGAAAGTTATTCTGTCATCTCTCATGGTTCAGCTTGGAAACAATGCCCCCCATTCCTTTCTATACCATAAACCTTAACCATTAGCCTTAATAAACCGTGATCTACATTAACACCCACACCCACACACACACACACACACACACACACACACACACTAAATCATATATATCTGACTGATAAAGAACGCTCTAACACAGAACATGCAAACAATTCAAGTATCAACATGGCTGGATGGTCAGAGAGACGTCGTCATACGAAAACAGCCCAGCTCCAAGTGGTGGAGGGGGGTGGGGACTCATCGTACTCTGGGTGGTCAGAGAGACGTCGTCATACGGAAACAGCCAAGCTCCAAGTGGTGGAGGAGGGGGACTCATCGTACTCTGGGTGGTGGTGGTGGAGGGGCTCATCGTACTCTGGGTGGTGGTGGAGGAGGGGGGCTCATCGTACTCTGGGTGGTGGTGGAGGGGGGCTCATGGAGGGGGGCTCATTGTACTCTGGGTGGTGGTGGAGGGGGGCTCATTGTACTCTGGGTGGTGGTGGAGGGGGACTCATCGTACTCTGGGTGGTGGTGGAGGAGGGGGCTCATCGTACTCTGGGTGGTGGTGGTGGAGGGGCTCATCGTACTCTGGGTGGTGGTGGGGGCTCATCGTACTCTGGGTGGTGGTGGAGGAGAGGGGGCTCATCGTACTCTGCGTGGTGGTGGAGGAGAGGGGGCTCATCGTACTCTGCGTGGTGGTGGTGGGGGGCTCATCGTACTCTGGGTGGTGGTGGAGGAGGAAGGGAGAAGAGAGGAAACAGAGACTGAGGAGGGGTGGAGGAGGAGGAGGAAGGGAGAAGAGAGGAAACAGAGACTGAGGAAGGGTGGAGGAGGAGGAGGAAGGGAGAAGAGAGGAAACAGAGACTGAGGAAGGGTGGAGGAGGAGGAGGAAGGGAGAAGAGAGGAAACAGAGACTGAGGAAGGGTGGAGGAGGAGGAGGAAGGGAGAAGAGAGGAAACAGAGACTGAGGAGGGGTGGAGGAGGAGGAGGAAGGGAGAAGAGAGGAAACAGAGACTGAGGAGGGGTGGAGGAGGAGGAGGAAGGGAGAAGAGAGGAAACAGAGACTGAGGAGGGGTGGAGGAGGAGGAGGAAGGGAGAAGAGAGGAAACAGAGACTGAGGAGGGGTGGAGGAGGAGGAAGGGAGAAGAGAGGAAACAGAGACTGAGGAGGGGTGGAGGAGGAGGAAGGGAGAAGAGAGGAAACAGAGACTGAGGAGGGGTGGAGGAGGAGGAGGAAGGGAGAAGAGAGGAAACAGAGACTGAGGAGGGGTGGAGGAGGAGGAGGAAGGGAGAAGAGAGGAAACAGAGACTGAGGAGGGGTGGAGGAGGAGGAAGGGAGAAGAGAGGAAACAGAGACTGAGGAGGGGTGGAGGAAGGGAGAAGAGAGGAAACAGAGACTGAGGAGGGGTGGAGGAAGGGAGAAGAGAGGAAACAGAGACTGAGGAGGGGTGGAGGAAGGGAGAAGAGAGGAAACAGAGACTGAGGAGGGGTGGAGGAAGGGAGAAGAGAGGAAACAGAGACTGAGGAGGGGAGAAGAGAGGAAACAGAGACTGAGGAGGGGTGGAGGAAGGGAGAAGAGAGGAAACAGAGACTGAGGAGGGGTGGAGGAGGAGGAAGGGAGAAGAGAGGAAACAGAGACTGAGGAGGGGTGGAGGAAGGGAGAAGAGAGGAAACAGAGACTGAGGAGGGGTGGAGGAGGAGGAAGGGAGAAGAGAGGAAACAGAGACTGAGGAGGGGTGGAGGAAGGGAGAAGAGAGGAAACAGAGACTGAGGAGGGGTGGAGGAAGGGAGAAGAGAGGAAACAGAGACTGAGGAGGGGTGGAGGAGGAGGAGAGGAAACAGAGACTGAGGAGGGGTGGAGGAGGAAAGGGAGAAGAGAGGAAACAGAGACTGAGGAGGGGTGGAGGAGGAGGAAGGGAGAAGAGAGGAAACAGAGACTGAGGAGGGGTGGAGGAGGAGGAGGAAGGGAGAAGAGAGGAAACAGAGACTGAGGAGGGGTGGAGGAGGAGGAAGGGAGAAGAGAGGAAACAGAGACTGAGGAGGGGTGGAGGAGGAGGAAGGGAGAAGAGAGGAAACAGAGACTGAGGAGGGGGTGGAGGAGGAGGAAGGGAGAAGAGAGGAAACAGAGACTGAGGAGGGGTGGAGGAGGAGGAAGGGAGAAGAGAGGAAACAGAGACTGAGGAGGGGTGGAGGAGGAGGAAGGGAGAAGAGAGGAAACAGAGACTGAGGAGGGGTGGAGGAGGAGGAAGGGAGAAGAGAGGAAACAGAGACTGAGGAGGGGTGGAGGAGGAGGAAGGGAGAAGAGAGGAAACAGAGACTGAGGAGGGGTGGAGGAGGAGGAAGGGAGAAGAGAGGAAACAGAGACTGAGGAGGGGTGGAGGAGGGGAGAAGAGAGGAAACAGAGACTGAGGAGGGGTGGAGGAGGGGAGAAGAGAGGAAACAGAGACTGAGGAGGGGTGGAGGAAGGGAGAAGAGAGGAAACAGAGACTGAGGAGGGGTGGAGGAAGGGAGAAGAGAGGAAACAGAGACTGAGGAGGGGTGGAGGAAGGGAGAAGAGAGGAAACAGAGACTGAGGAGGGGTGGAGGAAGGGAGAAGAGAGGAAACAGAGACTGAGGAGGGGTGGAGGAAGGGAGAAGAGAGGAAACAGAGACTGAGGAGGGGTGGAGGAGGAGGAGGAAGGGAGAAGAGAGGAAACAGAGACTGAGGAGGGGTGGAGGAGGAGGAGGAAGGGAGAAGAGAGGAAACAGAGACTGAGGAGGGGTGGAGGAGGAGGAGGAAGGGAGAAGAGAGGAAACAGAGACTGAGGAGGGGTGGAGGAGGAGGAGGAAGGGAGAAGAGAGGAAACAGAGACTGAGGAGGGGTGGAGGAGGAGGAGGAAGGGAGAAGAGAGGAAACAGAGACTGAGGAGGGGTGGAGGAGGAGGAGGAAGGGAGAAGAGAGGAAACAGAGACTGAGGAGGGGTGGAGGAGGAGGAGGAAGGGAGAAGAGAGGAAACAGAGACTGAGGAGGGGTGGAGGAGGAGGAGGAAGGGAGAAGAGGAAACAGAGACTGAGGAGGGGTGGAGGAGGAGGAGGAAGGGAGAAGAGGAAACAGAGACTGAGGAGGGGTGGAGGAGGAGGAGGAAGGGAGAAGAGAGGAAACAGAGACTGAGGAGGGGTGGAGGAGGAGGAGGAAGGGAGAAGAGAGGAAACAGAGACTGAGGAGGGGTGGAGGAGGAGGAGGAAGGGAGAAGAGAGGAAACAGAGACTGAGGAGGGGTGGAGGAGGAGGAAGGGAGAAGAGAGGAAACAGAGACTGAGGAGGGGTGGAGGAGGAGGAGGAAGGGAGAAGAGAGGAAACAGAGACTGAGAAGGGGTGGAGGAGGAGGAGGAAGGGAGAAGAGAGGAAACAGAGACTGAGGAGGGGTGGAGGAGGAGGAGGAAGGGAGAAGAGAGGAAACAGAGACTGAGGAGGGGTGGAGGAGGAGGAGGAAGGGAGAAGAGAGGAAACAGAGACTGAGGAGGGGTGGAGGAGG
The DNA here is from genome assembly GCF_018296145.1 of Oncorhynchus tshawytscha. Classification (NCBI taxonomy): domain Eukaryota; kingdom Metazoa; phylum Chordata; class Actinopteri; order Salmoniformes; family Salmonidae; genus Oncorhynchus; species Oncorhynchus tshawytscha. The sequence continues at coordinate 31,153,127 of NC_056452.1, read as the reverse complement.
AGGAAGGGAGAAGAGAGGAAACAGAGACTGAGGAGGGGTGGAGGAGGAGGAGGAAGGGAGAAGAGAGGAAACAGAGACTGAGGAAGGGTGGAGGAGGAGGAGGAAGGGAGAAGAGAGGAAACAGAGACTGAGGAGGGGTGGAGGAGGAGGAGGAAGGGAGAAGAGAGGAAACAGAGACTGAGGAGGGGTGGAGGAGGAGGAGGAAGGGAGAAGAGAGGAAACAGAGACTGAGGAGGGGTGGAGGAGGAGGAGGAAGGGAGAAGAGAGGAAACAGAGACTGAGGAGGGGTGGAGGAGGAAGGGAGAAGAGAGGAAACAGAGACTGAGGAGGGGTGGAGGAGGAAGGGAGAAGAGAGGAAACAGAGACTGAGGAGGGGTGGAGGAGGAGGAAGGGAGAAGAGAGGAAACAGAGACTGAGGAGGGGTGGAGGAGGAAGGGAGAAGAGAGGAAACAGAGACTGAGGAGGGGTGGAGGAGGAAGGGAGAAGAGAGGAAACAGAGACTGAGGAGGGGTGGAGGAGGAAGGGAGAAGAGAGGAAACAGAGACTGAGGAGGGGTGGAGGAGGAGGAGGAGGAAGGGAGAAGAGAGGAAACAGAGACTGAGGAGGGGTGGAGGAGGAGAAGGAAGGGAGAAGAGAGGAAACAGAGACTGAGGAGGGGTGGAGGAGGAGGAGGAAGGGAGAAGAGAGGAAACAGAGACTGAGGAGGGGTGGAGGAGGAGGAGGAAGGGAGAAGAGAGGAAACAGAGACTGAGGAGGGGTGGAGGAGGAGGAGGAAGGGAGAAGAGAGGAAACAGAGACTGAGGAGGGGTGGAGGAGGAGGAGGAGGAAGGGAGAAGAGAGGAAACAGAGACTGAGGAGGGGGGTGGAGGAGGAGGAGGAAGGGAGAAGAGAGGAAACAGAGACTGAGGAGGAAGGGAGAAGAGAGGAAACAGAGACTGAGGAGGGGTGGAGGAGGAGGAGGAAGGGAGAAGAGAGGAAACACAGACTGAGGAGGGGTGGAGGAGGAGGAGGAAGGGAGAAGAGAGGAAACAGAGACTTACTTGCAGTCACCTGGCTCTTTGCAGTGTCCATGTTCAGTACTGCAGCCCTGCCGACAAATGGCTGGAGGGGTGGAGGGGAGGAGGAGGGGTGGAGGGGTGGAGGAGGAGGAGGGGTGGAGGGGTGGAGGAGGAGGAGGGGTGGAGGGGAGGAGGAGAGGAGTGAGGGATGAAGAAGAGGAAAGGAGGGATGGAATGGGAGGAAGAGAGCAAAAATTAGCATCTGTCAGTGAATATCTGAAATGTTGGCAGTTTGGCATCTTCCGTCTGTTGACATGTGACACATGCAGGTACAATACGCTGGGAGTTTATCGACCTGTTGAACGTCCTTCCTACTGTGTTCCAAACGTAACATTTCCCTTCACCCAGAAACAGTCAATGTTATCATAATTCCATAGCCTCACGGCATACAGACAAACTGTCCCTGTCTCTCTTTTCCCCTCTCTCTGTGTGTAGAGACTGTCTCTCTTTTCCCCTCTCTCCGTGTAGAGACTGTCTCTCTTTTCCCCTCTCTCTGTGTGTAGACTGTATCTCTTTTCCCCTCTCCGTGTAGAGACTGTCTCTCTTTCCCCCTCTCTCTGTGTGTAGACTGTCTCTCTTTCCCCCTCTCTCTGTGTGTAGACTGTCTCTCTTTCCCCCTCTCTCTGTGTGTAGAGACTGTCTCTCTTTTCCCCTCTCTCTGTGTGTAGACTGTATCTCTTTTCCCCTCTCCGTGTAGAGACTGTCTCTCTTTCCCCCTCTCTCTGTGTGTAGAGACTGTCTCTCTTTCCCCCTCTCTCTGTGTGTAGACTCTCTCTTTTCCCCTCTCTCTGTGTGTAGACTGTCTCTCTTTCCCCCTCTCTCTGTGTGTAGAGACTGTCTCTCTTTTCCCCTCTCTCTGTGTGTAGACTATCTCTTTTCCCCTCTCCGTGTAGAGACTGTCTCTCTTTCCCCCTCTCTCTGTGTGTAGAGACTGTCTCTCTTTCCCCCTCTCTCTGTGTGTAGAGACTCTCTCTTTCCCCCTCTCTCTGTGTGTAGAGACTGTCTCTCTTTTCCCCTCTCTCTGTGTGTAGAGACGGTCTCTCTTTTCCCCTCTCTCTGTGTGTAGAGACGGTCTCTCTTTTCCCCTCTCTCTGTGTGTAGAGACGGTCTCTCTTTTCCCCTCTCTCTGTGTGTAGAGACGGTCTCTCTTTTCCCCTCTCTCTGTGTGTAGACTATCTCTTTTCCCCTCTCCGTGTAGAGACGGTCTCTCTTTCCCCCTCTCTCTGTGTGTAGAGACTGTCTGTGTGTCTACAGATGGCCCTCTCCCTCCCAGCCTACCGGTGATAATATCCATTCAACCAGGAGAACCACCTTTAGGTTGAAACCTTCTGCCAAGGGATCTCAAGAGGTCAGCAGGAAGTAGTCAGTGTTTACATACGTGTGTTACATTCTAGTCCAGACCAGCCCTCCAGACAGGTCTTGTTCCCGTTGTAGTCGCAGGTGTAGTGCCCGAAGAACTCGTCTCGGGGTCGACAGAACTTGTTGCATCCGAAGCCATAGTAGTGCTCGTCACAGCTGACCCGGATCTGATAGTCAAACTGACCAATAGGACCGTTGTGGCTGAGCTTCTGCCACTGTAGGCTGGGGTTGATCATCCCAGAGTGGGACGACTTCTCAATCACCTGACCATCACCACCTAATGGGTCATAGATATACAACCAGTTAGAATATATTAGATATAGATATATAACACGTTAGAATGTATAGTATGGTTGGGGTTGATCATCCCAGTGTGGGACACCTTCTCAAATCACCAGCTAATGGAAGGTTCAGAAAAAACACAATCAATATCAGCTGCATTGGTGGTATAAATTAAAAATGGTGAATGTCCTGGCGAATGGTAGTATGATGTGCTGGTTGGCTTGTGACAACCCTCCCTCTCTCCTTCCCCCTCTCCTGGTTGGCTTGTGACAACCCTCCCTCTCTCCTTCCCCCTCTCCTGGTTGGCTTGTGACAACCCTCTACAGTCTCCTTCCCCTCTCGCTGGTTGGCTTGTGACAACCCTCCCTCTACAGTCTCCTTCCCCCTCTCACTGGTTGGCTTGTGACAACCCTCTACAGTCTCCTTCCCCCTCTCGCTGGTTGGCTTGTGACAACCCTCTACAGTCGTCTCCTTCCCCCTCTCGCTGGTTGGCTTGTGACAACCCTCTACAGTCGTCCCCTTCCCCCTCTCGCTGGTTGGCTTGTGACAACCCTCTACAGTCGTCTTCCTTCCCCAACCCTCTACAGTCGTCTCGCTGGTTGGCTTGTGACAACCCTCTACAGTCGTCTCCTTCCCCTCTCGCTGGTTGGCTTGTGACAACCCTCTACAGTCTCCTTCCCCTCTCGCTGGTTGGCTTGTGACAACCCTCTACAGTCGTCTCATTCCCCTCTCGCTGGTTGGCTTGTGACAACCCTCTACAGTCTCTCTTCACCCTCTCGCTGGTTGGCTTGTGACAACCCTCTACAGTCTCCTTCCCCTCTCACTGGTTGGCTTGTGACAACCTCCTTCCCCTTCCCTCGCTGGTTGGCTCTGTCTCTCCTTCCCCTCTCCTGGTTGGCTTGTGACAACCCTCTACAGGTCGTGACAACTCCTTCCCCCCCCTCTCACTGGTTGGCTTGTGACAACCCTCTACAGTCTCCTTCCCCCTCTCACTGGTTGGCTTGTGACAACCCTCTCAGTCTCTCCCCCCCTCTCGCTGGTTGGCTTGGCTGACAACCCTCTACAGTCGTCTCATTCCCCTCTCGCTGGTTGGCTTGTGACAACCCTCTACAGTCGTCTCCTTCACCCTCTCGCTGGTTGGCTTGTGACAACCCTCTACAGTCTCCTTCCCCCTCTCACTGGTTGGCTTGTGACAACCCTCTACAGTCAGTCTCCTTCAGTCTCCTTCCCCCCCTCTCACTGGTTGGCTTGTGACAACCCTCTACAGTCTCTCCTTCCCCCTCTCCTGGTTGGCTTGTGACAACCCTCTACAGTCTCCTTCCCCCTCTCGCTGGTTGGCTTGTGACAACCCTCTACAGTCTCCTTCCCCCTCTCACTGGTTGGCTTGTGACAACCCTCTACAGTCTCCTTCCCCCTCTCACTGGTTGGCTTGTGACAACCCTCTACAGTCTCCTTCCCCTCTCACTGGTTGGCTTGTGACAACCCTCTACAGTCGTCTCCTTCCCCCTCTCCTGGTTGGCTTGTGGCAACCCTCTACAGTCTCCTTCCCCCTCTCGCTGGTTGGCTTGTGGCAACCCTCTACAGTCTCCTTCCCCCTCTCGCTGGTTGGCTTGTGACAACCCTCTACAGTCTCCTTCACCCTCTCGCTAGTTGGCTTGTGACAACCCTCTACAGTCTCCATCACCCTCTCGCTAGTTGGCTTGTGACAACCCTCTACAGTCTCCTTCCCCCTCTCACTGGTTGGCTTGTGACAACTCTCTACAGTCTCCTTCCCCCTCTCGCTAGTTGGCTTGTGACAACCCTCTACAGTCTCCATCACCCTCTCGCTAGTTGGCTTGTGACAACCCTCTACAGTCTCCTTCCCCCTCTCACTGGTTGGCTTGTGACAACCCTCTACAGTCTCCTTCCCCCTCTCCTGGAATGCAGTGATTATCCTTTTGGCTCATCTGTCCATGAAAACACATCCTTCCAAGAGTCTTAAATGATCATTCAGGTGTTTCCAAGTTATTTTTTTGCAAACTTGAGTGAACTTTTTTGGATGAGATTGATCCCATTATGTCTGAAGAAAACCAAACACTGCAATGGTGGACGACTTGCCTAGAAGGAACCATGAATTCTGCTCTATTATCAGAGAATTCTACAGGAGAACGTCAGGCCATCCGTCTCTGAGCTGTAGCTGAAGTGCAGCTGGGTCACGCAGAAAGACAATGATTCAAAAACACACAATCAAGACATGAAAAGGATTAAAAAGCAACAACAAAAAATGCAAATGAAGTTTTGGACTGATTTAGTCAAATCCAGACCTAATCCCAATTGAGATGTTGTGGCAGGATTTGAAACGAGCCGTTCATGCTTGAAAACCCTCAAATGGTTGCTGATTTACAGCAGTTCTACGTGGAAGAGTGGACCAAAATTCCTCCACAGCGACGTGAGAGACTGATCAACAACTACAGGAAGTGGTTGGTTGGAGTCATTGCAGTTAAATGTGGCACAACCAGTTACTGAGAGTAAGGGAGCAATTACCTTTTCACACAGGGGAAAATGGGTGTTAGATAACTTAATTAAATATATAAAATATGTCTCCATTTTATCTTGTTATTTGTAAACTCAGGTTCCTTTTATCTAATAGTATGTGTTGGTTGAAGATCTGATCACATTTGGTATCAACAAACAATATGCAAAAAATAGATTAAATACTTTCACGGCACTGTACCTACATTTAAATATCATGTTTAAATAGTTTGGGAAGACCAACATTGGCAGGGCAATTCAAGCAAAACCAATATGCAGTGATAATGAATTGGGCCTATAGCCTACTGCATAAACCTCATTGCTACAGAACTGTAAATAATGTTAAATTGTTAAACGCAGGCTCTATTCCCCCAGCCATCTACGGTAAAACGCAGGCTCTATTCCCCCAGCCATCTACAGTAAATTCAGTCTCTCATCCAACAAACGTGCTGCATCAGAATGAGTCAACATGATGACTGCCTTGCCTGGTTCACCAATTACTTTGCAGACAGAGTTCAGTGTGTCAAATCGGAGGGCATGCTCTCCGGTCCTCTGGCAGTCTCTATGGGGGTGCCACAGGGTTCAATTCTCGGGCCGACTCTTTTCTCTGTATATATCAATGATGTTGCTCTTGCTGCGGGCGATTCCCTGATCCACCTCTACGCAGACGACACCATTCTATATACTTTCGGCCCGTCATTGGACACTGTGCTATCTAACCTCCAAACAAGCTTCAATGCCATACAACACTCCTTCCGTGGCCTCCAACTGCTCTTAAACGCTAGTAAAACCAAATGCATGCTTTTCAACCGATCGCTGCCTGCACCCGCATGCCCGACTAGCATCACCACCCTGGATGGTTCCGACCTTGAATATGTGGACATCTATAAGTACCTAGGTGTCTGGCTAGACTGCAAACTCTCCTTCCAGACTCATATCAAACATCTCCAATCGAAAATCAAATCAAGAGTCGGCTTTCTATTCCGAAACAAAGCCTCCTTCACTCACGCCGCCAAACTTACCCTAGTAAAACTGACTATCCGACCGATCCTCGACTTCGGCGATGTCATCTACAAAATGGCTTCCAACACTCTACTCAGCAAACTGGATGCAGTCTATCACAGTGCCATCCGTTTTGTTACTAAAGCACCTTATACCACCCACCACTGCGACCTGTATGCTCTAGTCGGCTGGCCCTCGTTACATATTCGTCGCCAGACCCACTGGCTCCAGGTCATCTACAAGTCCATGCTAGGTAAAGCTCCGCCTTATCTCAGTTCACTGGTCACGATGGCAACACCCATCCGTAGCACGCGCTCCAGCAGGTGTATCTCACTGATCATCCCTAAAGCCAACACCTCATTTGGCCGCCTTTCGTTCCAGTACTCTGCTGCCTGTGACTGGAACGAATTGCAAAAATAGCTGAAGTTGGAGACTTTTATCTCCTCACCAACTTCAAACATCAGCTATCTGAGCAGCTAACCGATCGCTGCTGCTGTACATAGTCTATTGGTAAATAGCCCACCCATTTTCACCTACCTCATCCCCATACTGTTTTTATTTATTTACTTTTCTGCTCTTTTGCACACCAATATCTCTACCTGTACATGACCATCTGATCATTTATCACTCCAGTGTTAATCTGCAAAATTGTAATTATTCGCCTACCTCCTCATGCCTTTTGCACACATTGTATATAGACTCCCCCCTTTGTTTTCTACTGTGTTATTGACTTGTTAATTGTTTATTCCATGTGTAACTCTGTGTTGTCTGCTCACACTGCTATGCTTTATCTTGGCCAGGTCGCAGTTGCAAATGAGAACTTGTTCTCAACTGGCCTACCTGGTTAAATAAAGGTGAAATAAAAAAATAAAAAAACAGAAATCTACTTTGACTGTACAGCATCATAAACTTTCCAACACAATACTGTAGCACTTTCCACGACCCTTTAGTCCAGACAGACGGTCAACATGGTACTACAGTCCTTCTAGGTCATCTCCTATGTAAACCAACCCCCTCCCCTTGTTCTGCATCTCCATTACACCCCCTGTACTGTAGTTCCATTACACCCCCTGTACTGTAGTTCCATTACACCCCCCCCTGTACTGTAGTTCCATTACACTCCCCGTACTGTAGTTCCATTACACTCCCCCTGTACTGTAGTTCCATTACACCCCCCCGTACTGTAGTTCCATTACACCCCCTGTACTGTAGTTCCATTACCCCCCTGTACTGTAGTTCCATTACACCCCCCCCTGTACTGTAGTTCCATTACACTCCCCCTGTACTGTAGTTCCATTACACTCCCCCTGTACTGTAGTTCCATTGCCCCCGCCCCTGTACTGTAGTTCCATTGCCCCCGCCCCTGTACTGTAGTTCCATTACCCCCTGTACTGTAGTTCCATTACCCCCCTGTACTGTAGTTCCATTACACCCCCTGTACTGTAGTTCCATTACACTCCCCCTGTACTGTAGTTCCATTACACCCCCTGTACTGTAGTTCCATTACACCCCCCCTGTACTGTAGTTCCATTACACTCCCCCTGTACTGTAGTTCCATTACACCCCCTGTACTGTAGTTCCATTACACTCCCCCTGTACTGTAGTTCCATTACACTCCCCCTGTACTGTAGTTCCATTACACTCCCCCTGTACTGTAGTTCCATTACACTCCCCCCTGTACTGTAGTTCCATTACACTCCCCCTGTACTGTAGTTCCATTACACTCCCCCTGTACTGTAGTTCCATTACACTCCCCCTGTACTGTAGTTCCATTACACTCCCCCTGTACTGTAGTTCCATTACACTCCCCCTGTACTGTACTGTAGTTCCATTACACTTCCCCCTGTACTGTAGTTCCATTACACTTCCCCCTGTACTGTAGTTCCATCACACTCCCCCTGTACTGTAGTTCCATTACACTCCCCCCCGTACTGTAGTTCCATTACACTCCCCCTGTACTGTAGTTCCATTACACCCCCTGTACTGTAGTTCCATTACACTCCCCCTGTACTGTAGTTCCATTACACTCCCCCTGTACTGTAGTTCCATTACACCCCCCTGTACTGTAGTTCCATTACACCCCCCTCACCTTTATGTCAGACACAGAGACAGAGAGACAGCCAGCCAGAGACAGCCAGCCAGCCAGCCAGAGACAGAGAGACAGCCAGTCAGCCCGAGACAGACAGCCATGGTGCTTCATCATCGTGCCATAGTGAAACATAGAAGGTATCTGAACAGTGATGTAACCTCCTGTAGATGAAAGGTCAGGTAACAGACCTGCATTGTGACTGGATCCAGGCTACCGTCTGATCTCACTACTCACTTTCATAGGAAGGACAGCCACAGATCACTCCTCCACCTCTGAATCCTCTCTCCCACCCTCCCTCTCTCCCCCAGTCTGCAGCTCTCCCTTGCTCTCCCCCCTTTTCACTGAGTTATTCAGGTGGTCAGGTGGTCACAGACACCTGTCAACATGCGCTCACACACCGGGCCATGTGGGAGGAGAGGTGCCTTCAACAGCTAGGAGAGTTCCTAAGGTTAACACGCAGGACAGAGAGAAAGAATGAGTGAGGGGAAAACAGAGTGAGCTAAAAGTAGGACAACGCGCCAGCAGGTCAGAGAGACAGAGACAGCCAGCAGGACAGAGAGAGAGATACACAGAGAGACGGAGAGAGAGAGACACAGAGAGAGAGAGAGAGAGAGAGAGAGAGAGAGAGAGAGAGAGAGAGAGAGACAGCCAGCAGGACAGAGAGAGAGAGAGAGAGAGACACAGAGAGCCAGCAGGACAGAGAGAGACAGAGACAGCCAGCAGGACAGAGAGAGAGAGATACACAGAGAGACGGAGAGAGAGAGACACAGAGAGAGAGAGAGAGAGAGAGACACAGAGAGCCAGCAGGACACACAGAGCCAGCAGGACACACAGAGAGCCAGCAGGACAGAGAGACAGCAGGACAGAGAGCCAGCAGGACAGAGAGCCAGCAGGACAGAGAGCCACTCACCGCTGGTGTCATTGTTAGCGTCCAAGGCTTCCACTATCAACGTGTAGGACCTCTGGGGGAAGATGGAGAGATCAGAGTCAACACAATATCAACCAAAACACAGCTGCTAACTCCCCCCCCCCCTTCCTCCCATACTAAAACTCTTCCCACCGTGATTTCTAGCTAACCTTGGGCATGTTGGTAAAGTTACCAGAATATTGCAGCCCTAACCAAACAACATCAAAGAGCAACTCTGAACCAAAACATTGATCGCAAGTAGCAACACAAACATTCTCCAGTGTAAATTAACACACTATCTTGTGTCCCTGGTGTCTGTTGTCAAGGACAGCAGCTAAGTGCTAAAGTAGTGGCCCCCCTATTCCCTATGGGCCCTGGTCTAAAGTAGTGGCCCCCTATCCCCTATGGGCCCTGGTCTAAAGTAGTGGCCCCCTATCCCCTATGGGCCCTGGTCTAAAGTAGTGGCCCCCTATCCCCTATGGGCCCTGGTCTAAAGTAGTGGCCTCCTATCCCCTATGGGCCCTGGTCTAAAGTAGTGGCCTCCCTATCCCCTATGGGCCCTGGTCTAAAGTAGTGGCCCCCTATCCCCTATGGGCCCTGGTCTAAAGTAGTGGCCCCCTATCCCCTATGGGCCCTGGTCTAAAGTAGTGGCCCCCTATCCCCTATGGGCCCTGGTCTAAAGTAGTGGCCCCCTATCCCCTATGGGCCCTGGTCTAAAGTAGTGGCCCCCTATCCCCTATGGGCCCTGGTCTAAAGTAGTGGCCCCCTATCCCCTATGGGCCCTGGTCTAAAGTAGTGGGCCCCCTATCCACTATGGGCCCTGGTCTAAAGTAGTGGCCCCCTATCCCCTATGGGCCCTGGTCTAAAGTAGTGGCCCCCTATCCCCTATGGGCCCTGGTCTAAAGTAGTGGCCCCCTATCCTCTATGGGCCCTGGTCTAAAGTAGTGGCCCCCTATCCCCTATGGGCCCTGGTCTAAAGTAGTGGCCCCCTATCCTCTATGGGCCCTGGTCTAAAGTAGTGGCCCCCTATCCCCTATGGGCCCTGGTCTAAAGTAGTGGCCCCCTATCCCCTATGGGCCCTGGTCTAAAGTAGTGGACCCCCTATCCCCTATGGGCCCTGGTCTAAAGTAGTGGCCCCCTATCCCCTATGGGCCCTGGTCTAAAGTAGTGGCCCCCTATCCCCTATGGGCCCTGGTCTAAAGTAGTGGCCCCCTATCCCCTATGGGCCCTGGTCTAAAGTAGTGGCCCCCTATCCCCTATGGGCCCTGGTCTAAAGTAGTGGCCCCCTATCCCCTATGGGCCCTGGTCTAAAGTAGTGGCCCCCTATCCCCTATGGGCCCTGGTCTAAAGTAGTGGCCCCCTATCCCCTATGGGCCCTGGTCTAAAGTAGTGGCCCCCTATCCCCTATGGGCCCTGGTCTAAAGTAGTGGCCCCCTATCCCCTATGGGCCCTGGTCTAAAGTAGTGGCCCCCTATCCCCTATGGGCCCTGGTCTAAAGTAGTGGCCCCCTATCCCCTATGGGCCCTGGTCTAAAGTAGTGGCCCCCTATCCCCTATGGGCCCTGGTCTAAAGTAGTGGCCCCTATCCCCTATGGGCCCTGGTCTAAAGTAGTGGGCCCCCTATCCACTATGGGCCCTGGTCTAAAGTAGTGGACCCCCTATCCCCTATGGGCCCTGGTCTAAAGTAGTGGCCCCCTATCCCCTATGGGCCCTGGTCTAAAGTAGTGGCCCCCTATCCCCTATGGGCCCTGGTCTAAAGTAGTGGCCCCCTATCCCCTATGGGCCCTGGTCTAAAGTAGTGGCCCCCTATCCCCTATGGGCCCTGGTCTAAAGTAGTGGCCCCCTATCCCCTATGGGCCCTGGTCTAAAGTAGTGGCCCCCTATCCCCTATGGGCCCTGGTCTAAAGTAGTGGCCCCCTATCCCCTATGGGCCCTGGTCTAAAGTAGTGGCCCCCTATCCCCTATGGGCCCTGGTCTAAAGTAGTGGCCCCCTATCCCCTATGGGCCCTGGTCTAAAGTAGTGGCCCCTATCCCCTATGGGCCCTGGTCTAAAGTAGTGGGCCCCCTATCCACTATGGGCCCTGGTCTAAAGTAGTGGCCCCCTATCCCCTATGGGCCCTGGTCTAAAGTAGTGGACTACATAGGGACTAGGGTGCCAATTGAGACAGTGAGAATGAACCTGACTCCCTACACAGCACGGCTCTCAACATGTTTACACAGCACGGAGTCCGACACAGACCGCAACACTACCAAATACGGAAACCAGTGTGTGTGTGTGTGTGTGTGTGTGTGTTTGAGATGGACTACATTGCTGTTAGACCTGTGCAAAATCACCTGATCTACAAAAATCACCTTCATCCCTAATAACTAATCATTATGTGATGAAGAGGGATTATGTACCTCGCCTTCCTCAAACTGATCCCTTTCGAAACAACTCTTCTTCCTCATCCCTTCCTCATCCCAATATGAACCTCAGATCACAGGTAATCCAGGTAGTTACCATGCCAACAGTTGATCTGATGAAGTAGCTAGATAAGTGGTTGATACAGTCTCAGGGGGAAATGGATAGAGTCTCAGACCGTCAGCTGTGTAGATGACAGGATGTTGGACTAGTGGTGGAGGACATGGATAGAGTCTCAGACCGTCAGCTGTGTAGATGACAGGATGTTGGACTAGTGGTGAAGGACATGGATAGAGTCTCAGACCGTCAGCTGTGTAGATGACAGGATGTTGGACTAGTGGTGGAGGACATGGATAGAGTCTCAGACCGTCAGCTGTGTAGATGACAGGATGTTGGACTAGTGGTGGAGGACATGGATAGAGTCTCAGACCGTCAGCTGTGTAGATGACAGGATATTGGACTAGTGGTGGAGGACATGGATAGAGTCTCAGACCGTCAGCTGTGTAGATGACAGGATGTTGGACTAGTGGTGGAGGACATGGATAGAGTCTCAGACCGTCAGCTGTGTAGATGACAGGATGTTGGACTAGTGGTGGAGGACATGGATAGAGTCTCAGACCGTCAGCTGTGTAGATGACAGGATGTTGGACTAGTGGTGGAGGACATGGATAGAGTCTCAGACTGTCAGCTGTGTAGATGACAGGATGTTGGACTAGTGGTGGAGGACATGGATAGAGTCTCAGACCGTCAGCTGTGTAGATGACAGGATGTTGGACTAGTGGTGGAGGACATGGATAGAGTCTCAGACCGTCAGCTGTGTAGATGACAGGATGTTGGACTAGTGGTGGAGGACATGGATAGAGTCTCAGACCGTCAGCTGTGTAGATGACAGGATGTTGGACTAGTGGTGAAGGACATGGATAGAGTCTCAGACCGTCAGCTGTGTAGATGACAGGATGTTGGACTAGTGGTGGAGGACATGGATAGAGTCTCAGACCGTCAGCTGTGTAGATGACAGGATGTTGGACTAGTGGTGGAGGACATGGATAGAGTCTCAGACCGTCAGCTGTGTAGATGACAGGATGTTGGACTAGTGGTGGAGGACATGGATAGAGTCTCAGACCGTCAGCTGTGTAGATGACAGGATGTTGGACTAGTGGTGGAGGACATGGATAGAGTCTCAGACCGTCAGCTGTGTAGATGACAGGATGTTGGACTAGTGGTGGAGGACATGGATAGAGTCTCAGACCGTCAGCTGTGTAGATGACAGGATGTTGGACTAGTGGTGGAGGACATGGATAGAGTCTCAGACCGTCAGCTGTGTAGATGACAGGATGTTGGACTAATGATGGGGGACATCATTTGTAAAAATAAAAAAAAAGGTCAAATATTATGGGTTATTGTGTGATACAAAAATCTAAATTTAAACCATTTAGGCAAAAAACAAATTCAAGCAGTATGAATAGTTTCTGAAGGCACTAATTTATAAAAAACGAAATGTTTAAAGACATGGTGTGATCTTTGGCTGAAGGTAAACAAACAGCATGCATTAGTACACAGTGTGTACTAGGGTTTAAGGGTTTAGGTTTAAAACCGGTTTGAACTCGCAGCAAGGGGAAGAAAATACATAGAAACTGCAATTTCATAACGATTCATCACCATCCTGGGATTCAAGTTAATACACTTAGAGGGCGATGGACCGAGGGCGATGGACCGAGGGCGATGGACCGAGGGCGATGGACCGAGGGCGATGGTTCGAGGGCGATGGACCGAGGGCGGTGGTTCGAGGGCGATGGACCGAGGGCGATGGACCGAGGGCGATGGACCGAGGGCGATGCGCTGAGGGCGACGATCTGAGGGCGGCGGTCTGAGGGCGATGGACCGAGGGCGATGGTTCGAGGGCGATGGACCGAGGGCGGTGGTTCGAGGGCGATGGACCGAGGGCGATGGACCGAGGGCGATGCGCTGAGGGCGACGATCTGAGGGCGGCGGTCTGAGGGCGATTGCGCCGAGGGCGACGGTCCGAGGGCGACGGTCCGAGGGCGACGGTCCGAGGGCGACGGTCCGAGGGCGACGGTCCGAGGGCGATGATATGAGGGCGACGGTTCGAGGGCGACGGTTCGAGGGCGACGGTTCGAGGGCGACGGTTCGAGGGCGACGGTTCGAGGGCGACGGTTTGAGGGCGACGGTTCGAGGGCGACGGTCCGAGGGCGACGGCCAGAGGGCGACGGCCAGAGGGCGATGCGCTGAGGCAATGCGCTGAGGGCAATGATCTGAGGGCAATGATCTGAGGGCAATGATCTGAGGGCAATGATCTGAGGGCGATGATCCGAGGGCGATGATCCGAGGGCGATGATCCGAGGGCGATGATCCGAGGGCGATGATCTGAGGGCGATGCGCTGAGGGCGACGATCTGAGGGCGGCGGTCCGAGGGTGATGGTCGAGGGCGGCGGTCCGAGGGTGATGGTCGAGGGCGATTGCGCTGAGGGCGATGCGCTGAGGGCGATGCGCTGAGGGCGATGGTCCGAGGGCGATGATCTGAGGGCGATGGTTCGAGGGCGATGCGCTGAGGCGATGATCTGAGGGCGATGATCTGAGGGCGATGCGCTGAGTTACTCAGTCAGAACTGCTGAGATCATATGATTTAGTAAGCCATGTTGGAACAGGACAGAACTACAGACTAGAAAACCGGTCTGTGAGAGTGCAGTAACTGAGGATGACGACTCACACCGGCTGGGATTCATTATCATTAACTTGTATTTAAGGAAAACACATTTGCAAATGTACCCTGGGGAACACAGAAAATACAATTATACACAATAAAAATATTTAAAAAACGCACACAATTAAATAAACAGCAAACATTATATAAACAAATCAAACACGTATCAATATGGATCTCTGTGACACAACTGGTGAAAGCTTTGTGGTTGAGTAGGTCAAGTCAGGACAGGCAGACTAGATATGACACATAGAGGATTGTGAAACGGGGTAGTGACAGGGCTAGTTGTTGTATACACACTAAGTTTTGGTCTGTGGTTTTAGTAGGTCAAGTCAGGACAGACACAGAGAATGTCACGGGAGAGATGGGAGAATCTACAGGGGTGGTTGGGGATAACCAGTCATACAACAAGATGACAGGACTTCTGAGAGTAGGTCATGTCAGGACACATCGGGACAAGACAGACAAATTCATCCTGTCAGAGAGAGAGCCCGAGCGCTGTGACTGACTGAGTGCCGTGAGAGACCGAGCTCTGTGACTGTGAGAGACCGAGCTCCGTGACTGTGAGAGACCGAGCTCTGTGACTGTGAGAGACCGAGCTCCGTGACTGTGAGAGACCGAGCTCCGTGACTGTGAGAGACCGAGCTCCGTGACTGTGAGAGACCGAGCTCCGTGACTGTGAGAGACCGAGCTCCGTGACTGTGAGAGAGAGGAACAATTGGCCTGCATCTACAGGTCAGCGGTTTCATACAGCCGGCTCAGATCTCTGGGTCAGGAGCGCTCTCACACACACACACAAGTTTCTCCACTTCAAGAGCCGACTCCACTTTGTAGCATCCAACACCTACTTGCCTCAGAGATGCTGTGACAGTGTGGCATCACCCACAGGCATCACCCACAGGCATCACCCACAGGCATCACCCACAGGCATCACCCACAGGCATCACCCACAGGCATGGATTATAAAAGGTAAACTATGACTCATTAGAATACATTGACCACACAGGAAATGCATCCTATCAAACTGTCTCTCGCTCTCTTGACTTTCTCTTGCCTCATCCTGTTCCACTCTGGAACTAAAAAAGGTTCACCGATTCACATGGTAAACTCTCACGGCTGTCTCTCTCGCCAGCTAGACAAACACCTTCAGGTTCTCATGCCTCACTCCACCGTCTCGCAGGTCTCTGTTCACTCCAACAAGTCATCTGCCTGATCTGACACCAGTTACCGGTCAAGAACTCAATAGCTACGGGAGCATCAGGATTACAGACGTATGATCCTACATTAAAGATAGACATTTTAGTCATCAAGGGACCTGATAAATGACTATAGGGAGATCTGTGGTCCAAATGCCCCCTATCCACTATAGGCCCTGGTCTAAAGTAGTGCACACTATCCCCTATGGGCCCTGGTCTAAAGAAGTGGCCCCCTATCCCCTATGGGCCCTGGTCTAAAGTAGTGGCCCCCCTATCCCCAATGGGCCCTGGTCTAAAGTAGTGCACCCTATCCCCTATGGGCCCTGGTCTAAAGTAGTGGCCCCCTATCCCCAATGGGCCCTGGTCTAAAGTAGTGCACACTATCCCCTATGGGCCCTGGTCTAAAGAAGTGGCCCCCTATCCCCTATGGGCCCTGGTCTAAAGTAGTGCACCCTATCCCCTATGGGCCCTGGTCTAAAGTAGTGGCCCCCTATCCCCTATGGGCCCTGGTCTAAAGTAGTGGCCCCCTATCCCCAATGGGCCCTG
Organism: Oncorhynchus tshawytscha; assembly: GCF_018296145.1. Taxonomy (NCBI): domain Eukaryota; kingdom Metazoa; phylum Chordata; class Actinopteri; order Salmoniformes; family Salmonidae; genus Oncorhynchus; species Oncorhynchus tshawytscha. Next base: position 31,137,055 of record NC_056452.1, on the reverse strand, counting down.
GTCTAAAGTAGTGGCCCCCTATCCCCTATGGGCCCTGGTCTAAAGTAGTGGCCCCCTATCCCCTATGGGCCCTGGTCTAAAGTAGTGGCCCCCTATCCCCTATGGGCCCTGGTCTAAAGTAGTGGCCCCCATATCTGCTACACCGTAGCAACTTGGGGGGTCATTACACTGTAGCACCTTGGGGGGTCATTACACCGTAGCAGCTTGGGGCGGGGGGTCATTACACCGTAGCAGCTTGGGTGGGGTCACCCCTTCTCTCTCACCCGTCATTCACTCCCCCCCCATTGAACATGAGGTTCAGGAGTTGTTGACCTGCTGTATCAGGGCCCTGGTCAAAAGTAGTGGCCCCCCTATCCCCTATGGGCCCTGGTCTAAAGTGGTGTCCTATATGGGGAATAGGTTGCCATTTGGGATGTAGCCGAAGCTCAGTCTACCTGGATGTGAGTGGTTGGGGACGAGCAGTGAGCCCCCCACCCCATTCACCCCCCCCCATTCACCCCCTGTTCACGGATATACAGACCGACTATGAACACTGTCTGCAATGCTCAAATGTGTCGCATAACACTTTTTAATTCACCTCTTGTTAAAATCATTACAGTTTTAGTTTATTTAACCAAATGTAAGATGTAGTTTATTGATTTAACCAAATGTAAATGTGTTGTGACAGAGGCTTGTTTTAAAAGACAAGACGTAGCAGTAGCCAACAGTTTGTATTAAAATGTTGGACCTCTCATCTCAGGGCCCTTGTTTAAACATAGAACGTGTCCCGCGAGGTCGTTCTGACATTTACTATCTATTACGCTCAACATGAAAAGCATTTGGGGTCCGTCCCAAATGGCACCCTATTCCCTACATAGTGTACACTACGTTTGACTGGAGCCCTATGGAGCCTAAATGGGTCCTGGTCAAACGCAGTGCACAGTGTAGGGGAATAGGATGCCATTTGGTCAGTACTACTGTAGAGAGAGAGAGAGAGACACACATACGTTGTCTCAGTCGCTCACACACACACACACACACACACACACACACGGTTATCAGCTGAGTGAATAAGAGTCTACAGCTGCCAGATTTCCTTTCCCAGGCGACAGCCCGGCTCTAAACTAACTCTCTGAACTGTAGTTGGGACTGGCCATAAAGTCTCTGTGTGTGTGTGTGTGTGTGTGTGTGTGTGTGTGTGTGTGACACTGGTATCGTCCTGGCCCTAACAGACACACTGTCCAACAAAGCTGACAGGACATCTGATTAAAAAGCTATCTCTAGCCAGGCTGCCAGGACACCTGACTGAACTCATCTCCACACACACACACACACACACACACACACACCATTGTATGACACTTTTGCAAAGTTTGTAACTTTGTAGCCTATCCATTACATCAAACTGCTTTCATAAAGCAGTAGATTCAAGAGCATTAAAAACCTACGCCACGGAACTACATTCCACCATAACCAATACAGGATAAACCCTCCTAGGACCATAATCAACATGATTTACCCTCCTAGCACCATAATCAATACAGCATTTACCCTCCTAGGACCATAATCAATACAGCATTTAACCTCCTAGGACCATAATCAACATGATTTACCCTCCTAGCACCATAATCAAGGACGCCGACCCCCGCGGCAGAACGCCGACCCCCGCGGCAGAACGCCGACCCCCGCGGCAGAACGCCGACCCCCGCGGCAGAGCGCCGACCCGTTATCCGTGTTCCTGAATATATCAGGAAGAGGTACAGTGATATCTAAAAGTTGGTAAATACCCATTAAATGGCTGGGAGATTATACATGGAGTGTGCGACAATTTACTTTGATTCGGTAAACTATCGATATAAAATGATCAACCCCATCTACCCAAGTAGTCAAGATCTAGGTTCTGCTACAGGTAGTCTAGTTGAACTGAAACACAATTCAAACTTTGTGAGAGAGACATTCTCTTCATGACACACACACGAAAAACACTTTCCCTCAATCTCTCACCACACACACACACACACACACACACACACACACACACACACACACACAGAGACAGAGGAAAACCACTTTCCCCCCAATCTCTCCCTCACACACACACTTCCACAGTTCAAAGCCTGGCAGGCAGCACCGTGACAGACAGAGTGGCAGAGAAGAACACCACACCTTGGGTGTTTCTCAATATGGACACTACCGCTCTCATGCGCCAAGGACGTTCTTGTGAGGACTAGAGAACACATAAAACATTTGAGCAGCACTCCCCCTACTGTATTACCTCACGCTGAGCAGCACTCCCCCTACTGTATTACCTCACGCTGAGCAGCACCCCCTACTGTATTACCTCAGCACTCCCCTACTGTATTACCTCAGCACTCCCCTACTGTATTACCTCACCCTGAACAGCACTCCCCTACTGTATTACCTCACACTGAGCAGCACTCCCCTACTGTATTACCTCACACTGAGCAGCACTCCCCCTACTGTATTCCCTCACACTGAGCAGCACTCCCCTACTGTATTACCTCACGCTGAGCTGCACTCCCCTACTGTATTACCTCAGCACTCCCCTACTGTATTACCTCAGCACTCCCCTACTGTATTACCTCACACTGAGCAGCACTCCCCTACTGTATTACCTCACTCTGAGCAGCACTCCCCTACTGTATTACCTCAGCACTCCCCTACTGTATTACCTCAGCACTCCCCTACTGTATTACCTCACACTCCCCCTACTGTATTACCTCACACTGAGCAGCACTCCCCTACTGTATTACCTCAGCACTCCCCTACTGTATTACCTCACGCTGAGCAGCACTCCCCTACTGTATTACCTCACGCTGAGCAGCACTCCCCTACTGTATTACCTCACACTCCCCTACTGTATTACCTCACACTGAGCAGCACTCCCCTACTGTATTACCTCAGCACTCCCCTACTGTATTACCTCAGCACTCCCCTACTGTATTACCTCACGCTGAGCAGCACTCCCCCTACTGTATTACCTCAGCACTCCCCTACTGTATTACCTCAGCACTCTCCCTACTGTATTACCTCACACTGAGCAGCACTCCCCCTACTGTATTACCTCAGCACTCCCCTACTGTATTACCTCAGCACTCCCCTACTGTATTACCTCACACTGAGCAGCACTCCCCTACTGTATTACCTCACACTGAGCAGCACTCCCCTACTGTATTACCTCAGCACTCCCCCTACTGTATTACCTCACACTGAGCAGCACTCCCCTACTGTATTACCTCAGCACTCCCCTACTGTATTACCTCAGCACTCCCCCTACTGTATTACCTCAGCACTCCCCTACTGTATTACCTCAGCACTCCCCTACTGTATTACCTCAGCACTCCCCTACTGTATTACCTCAGCACTCCCCTACTGTATTACCTCAGCACTCCCCTACTGTATTACCTCAGCACTCCCCCTACTGTATTACCTCAGCACTCCCCTACTGTATTACCTCAGCACTCCCCTACTGTATTACCTCACACTGAGCAGCACTCCCCTACTGTATTACCTCAGCACTCCCCCTACTGTATTACCTCACACTGAGCAGCACTCCCCCTACTGTATTACCTCACACTGAGCAGCACTCCCCTACTGTATTACCTCACGCTGAGCAGCACTCCCCCTACTGTATTACCTCACACTGAGCAGCACTCCCCTACTGTATTACCTCACACTGAGCAGCACTCCCCCTACTGTATTACCTCACACTGAGCAGCACTCCCCTACTGTATTACCTCACACTGAGCAGCACTCCCCTACTGTATTACCTCACACTGAGCAGCACTCCCCTACTGTATTACCTCAGCACTCCCCTACTGTATTACCTCAGCACTCCCCCTACTGTATTACCTCAGCACTCCCCTACTGTATTACCTCAGCACTCCCCTACTGTATTACCTCACGCTGAGCAGCACTCCCCTACTGTATTACCTCAGCACTCCCCTACTGTATTACCTCACGCTGAGCAGCACTCCCCCTACTGTATTACCTCAGCACTCCCCTACTGTATTACCTCACACTGAGCAGCACTCCCCTACTGTATTACCTCACTCTGAGCAGCACTCCCCTACTGTATTACCTCAGCACTCCCCTACTGTATTACCTCACACTGAGCAGCACTCCCCTACTGTATTACCTCAGCACTCCCCCTACTGTATTACCTCAGCACTCCCCTACTGTATTACCTCACGCTGAGCAGCACTCCCCTACTGTATTACCTCACACTGAGCAGCACTCCCCTACTGTATTACCTCACACTGAGCAGCACTCCCCTACTGTATTACCTCACGCTGAGCAGCACTCCCCTACTGTATTACCTCACACTGAGCAGCACTCCCCTACTGTATTACCTCACACTGAGCAGCACTCCCCCTACTGTATTACCTCAGCACTCCCCCTACTGTATTACCTCACACTTAACCTCCCCATTTACTGAACCTTGTTCCAGCCAGGACAACAGAGAACAAAACAAGATATACACAAAACAAACGTTTACTTCATAATCATCACCTAGATGCGTGAATCGTAGTCATCTTGACAGCCAGCTAGTTAAAACCGGCAGAAATGACCTAAAACTAATGATATGCAAGGTTGATGTACATTTTTCGTGACTAGCTAGCTAGCTAGCTAGCTAGTCAGTCAGCCTTATTGACTTACTATGGAGTTACCCATTCATGTCTTCCAGCCAGGACAACGGCAATAGAGACGAAACAAGATAGACACAAAGAAAACGTTTTACTTCATAACTATCAGCTATATATGAATCGTTATAATGTAGCTAACCAGATAGTTTAAAACAGGCTAGCTATATATGAATCGTTATAATGTAGCTAACCAGATAGTTTAAAACAGGCTAGCTATATGTGAATCGTAATAATGTAGCTAACCAGATAGTTTAAAACAGGCTAGCTATATATGAATCGTTATAATGTAGCTAACCAGATAGTTTAAAACAGGCTAGCTATATGTGAATCGTAATAATGTAGCTAACCAGATAGTTTAAAACAGGCTAGCTATATGTGAATCGTAATAATGTAGCTAACCAGATAGTTTAAAACAGGCTAGCTATATGTGAATCGTTATAATGTAGCTAACCAGATAGTTTAAAACAGGCTAGCTATATGTGAATCGTAATAATGTAGCTAACCAGATAGTTTAAAACAGGCTAGCTATATATGAATCGTTATAATGTAGCTAACCAGATAGTTTAAAACAGGCTAGCTATATGTGAATCGTAATAATGTAGCTAACCAGATAGTTTAAAACAGGCTAGCTATATATGAATCGTTATAATGTAGCTAACCAGATAGTTTAAAACAGGCTAGCTATATGTGAATCGTAATAATGTAGCTAACCAGATAGTTTAAAACAGAAAACAATGGCTTAAAACTAATGTTATGCAACATAGATGTCAATTATTTTTGTGTAGATAGCTAACAATTCTTCGTGGCTATCTGGCAAGCGAAATGTACTAGCTAGCCAATTAGCCCTAATGACTTATTATGGACTTGTGATATATACGGCACGTAGGCAGGTAACCATGCCAACACAGCATGTATTTATTAACCTATCAAGATCAGATATTGTAGTCAGGCAACACGTGAGATGTGAATAGGCAACGTTTCGTTCTGAAGTCGGAGTGTATTTTTCTCTCGTTTCAGCTCAAATAATGGCCGCCGTTAATACATTCTGCTTCATGTTTCTTTTACATGGTTGTGTCATATTTATTTCCATACTTTCCGTTGAAGCTTGCATCTGTGCATGCTTCAAAATATGAACACACGGAGAACGCATTCGAGAAGCGCCCCCCCCCGCTCCGTTTTGGCATACTTTGATTTGGACTCGTACTCCGACCCTCCCGCGCCCCGGACTCGTACTCCGACCCTCCCGCGCCCAGGACTCGTACTCCGACCCTCCCGCGCCCCGGACTCCGACCCTCCCGCGCCCAGGACTCGTACTCCGACCCTCCCGCGCCCAGGACTCGTACTCCGACCCTCCCGCGCCCGGACTCGTACTCCGACCCTCCCACGCCCCGGACTCGTACTCCGACCCTCCCGCGCTCCGGACTCGTACTCCGACCCTCCAGTGAAGTATTAATTTTGAGAAACATCCCTTGTCTACCCTGAGATTGTAATCACGGGTTTGAGGAGATATATGAGGGGTTTGAGAAGCAGTCACCCTTTCTTCCTGTTGGGTACTTGAACAGGAAGACCTTTCTCTGAAAACAGCCTGACGCCCCCCTCCCTCCCTCCCTCCCTCCCTCCCAATAATGCAGAAAGAAAAAGAAAAATAATAGAAGGAATAAAGACAATAACTTGGCTATATACACGGGTTACCAGTACAGAGTCCATTTGCAGCGGTACCAGGTAATTGAGGTAAGGATAGTCACTAGGCAACGGGATAAATAATAAAAACAGAACAGCAGCGTATGTGATGAGTCAAAAGAGTTAGTGTAAAAAATAAATACAATTTAAAGTCACTGCAGGTAGTTAAATAGTTTAACAAATAGCTACCTGGACTAACTATTTAGCAGAGTAATGGCTTGGGGGTAAAAGCTGTTTCGGGTCTTGGAACTTGAAGCAAAAAAAATGCAATTATAAATGCAATCACGTTTTAAAAACAGTTCTGAAAACCACAAATAAAAATGGTTCATGTTTTTTTTTCTCAACAAGGGATTATTCTGCCATTGTAATCTTTGAGCGGGTCTCGTAAAAAATGTCTAAATCCAAATGCTGAATAGAAACGTCTATACCTGGGACCTAGTGGTTAGAGGGGAGGGGCGGGAGGTAGCCTAGTGGTTAGAGTGTAGGGGCGGGAGGTAGCCTAGTGGTTAGAGTCGAGGGGTGGGAGGTAGCCTAGTGGTTAGAGTGTAGGGGCGGGAGGTAGCCTAGTGGTTAGAGTGTAGGGGCGGGAGGTAGCCTAGTGGTTAGAGTGTAGGGGCGGCAGGTAGCCTAGTGGTTAGAGTGTAGGGGCGGGAGGTAGCCTAGTGGTTAGAGTGTAGGGATGGTAGGTAGCCTAGTGGTTAGAGTGTAGGGACGGACGGTAGGTAGCCTAGTGGTTAGAGTGTAGGGACGGTAGGAAGCCTAGTGGTTAGAGTGTAGGGCGGCAGGTAGCCTAGTGGTTAGAGTGTAGGGACGGTAGGTAGCCTAGTGGTTAGAGTGTAGGGACGGTAGGTAGCCTAGTGGTTAGAGTGTAGGGACGGTAGGAAGCCTAGTGGTTAGAGTGTAGGGGCGGGAGGTAGCCTAGTGGTTAGAGTGGAGGGGCGGGAGGTAGCCTAGTGGTTAGAGTGTAGGGGCAGCAGGAAGCCTAGTGGTTAGAGTGGAGGGGCAGCAGGAAGCCTAGTGGTTAGAGTGTAGGGGCAGCAGGAAGCCTAGTGGTTAGAGTGGAGGGGCAGCAGGAAGCCTAGTGGTTAGAGTGTAGGGGCAGCAGGAAGCCTAGTGGTTAGAGTGTAGGGGCAGCAGGAAGCCTAGTGGTTAGAGTGGAGGGGCAGCAGGAAGCCTAGTGGTTAGAGTGGAGGGGCAGCAGGAAGCCTAGTGGTTAGAGTGGAGGGGCAGCAGGAAGCCTAGTGGTTAGAGTGGAGGGGCAGCAGGAAGCCTAGTGGTTAGAGTGGAGGGGCAGCAGGAAGCCTAGTGGTTAGTGTGTTGGGCAGCAGGAAGCCTAGTGGTTAGAGTGGAGGGGCAGCAGGAAGCCTAGTGGTTAGTGTGTTGGGCAGCAGGAAGCCTAGAGGTTAGAGTGTAGGGGCAGCAGGAAGCCTAGTGGTTAGAGTGTTGGGCAGCAGGAAGCCTAGTGGTTAGAGTGTAGGGGCAGCAGGAAGCCTAGTGGTTAGAGTGGAGGGGCAGCAGGAAGCCTAGTGGTTAGTGTGTTGGGCAGCAGGAAGCCTAGAGGTTAGAGTGTAGGGGCAGCAGGAAGCCTAGTGGTTAGAGTGTTGGGCAGCAGGAAGCCTAGTGGTTAGAGTGTAGGGGCAGCAGGAAGCCTAGTGGTTAGCGCGCGCTGGACTAGTAACCGAAAGATCGAATCCCCGAACTGACAAGGTAAAATTCTGTTGTTCTGCCCCTGAACAAGGCAGTTAACCCACTGTTCCCTGGTAGGCCGTCATTGTAAATAATAATTTGTTCTTAACTGATTTGCCTAGTTAAATAAAGGTTAAAAAAAATGAAAAAAATAATAATATATTATCAGAAGTTCACATACGCTAAATTGACTGTGCCTTTAAACAGCTTGAAAATTATGTCATGGCTTCAGAAGCTTCTGAAAGGCAAAATTTCAAAATTTGATTCAATTGGAGGTGTACCTGTGGATGCATTTCAAGACCTACCATCAAGCTCAGTGCCTCTTTGCTTGACATCATGGGAAAATCAAAAGAAATCAGCCAAGACCTCAGAAAAAACATTGTAGACCTCCACAGGTCTGGTTCATCCTTGGGAGCAATTTCCAAACGCCTGAAGGATCCACGTTCATCTGTACAAACAATAGTACGCAAGTATAAACACCATGGGACCACACAGCCGTCATACCGCTCAGGATGGAGACGCGTTCTGTCTCCTAGAGATGAACGTACTTTGGTGCGAAAAGTGCAAATCAATCCCAGAACAACAGCAAAGGACCCTGTGAAGATGCTGAGGAAACAGGTACAAAAGTATCTATATCCACAGAAAAATGAGTCCTATAGCGACATAACCTGAAAGGCCGCTCAGCAAGGAAGAAGCCACTGCTTCAAAACCATCATTAATAAGCCAGACTACGGTTTGCAACTGCACATGGGGACAAAGATCGTACTTAATGAACACCGTTATGTTTGGAGGAAGAATGGGGAGGCTTGCAAGCCGGAGAACACCATCCCAACCGGCAGTGGCAGCATCATGTTGTGGGGGTGCTTTGCTGCAGGAGGGACTGGTGCACTTCACAAAATAGATGGCTTCATGAGGTAGGAAAATGATGTGGATATACTGAAGCAACATCTCAAGACCTCCGTCAGGAAGTTCAAGCTTGGTCACAAATGGGTCTTTCAAATGGACAATGACCCCAAGCATACTTCCAAAGTTGTGGCAAAATGGCTTAAGGACAACAAAGGCAAGGTATTGGAGTGGCCATCACAAAGCCCTGACCTCAATCCTATAGAATATTTGTGGGCAGAACTGGAAAAGCACGTGCGAGCAAGGAGGCCCACAAACCTGACTCAGTTACACCAGCTCTGTCAGGAGGAACGGGCCAAAATTCACCCAACTTATTGTGGGAAGCTTGTGGAAGGCTACCCGAAACATTTGACCCAAGTTAAACAATTTAAAGGCAATGCTACCAAATACTAATTGAGTATATGTAAAACTTCTGACCCACTGGGAATGTCATGAAAGAAATAAAAGCAGAAACAAATCATTTGTTCTACTATAATTCTGACATTTCACATTCTTAAAACAAAGTGGTGATCCTAACTGACCTAAGACAGGGAATATTTTACTAGGATTAAATGTCAGGAATTGTGAAAAACTGATTTTAAATGTATTTGGCTAAGGTGTATGTAAACTTCAGACTTCAACTATATGTGTAAACAACACATAAACTGAGCATTTGGAAAGTATTCAGACCCCTTCCCCTTTTTCCACATTTTGTTTTACTTTACAGCCTTATTCTAAAATGGATTAAATAAATGTTCCTCATCAATCTACACACAAAACCCCACGAGGCAAAAGCAAAAACAGGTTTTGAAAAGTTTGCTCATTCATAAAAAATAAACAGAATTACCTTATTTACTTAAGTATCCAGACCTTTTGCAAATGAGACTCGAAATTGAGCTCAGGGGCATCCTGTTTCCATCGATCATCCTTGAGATGTTTCGACAACTTGGAGTCCAGCTGTGGTAAATTCAATTGGTTGGACATGATTTAGTAAAGGCACACACCTGTCTATATAAAAGATCCCCCAGTTGACAGTACATATCAGAGCAAAAATCAAGCCACGAGGTCTAAGGAATTGTTGGTAGAGCTCCGAGACAGGATTGTGTACCAAAAACATTTCTGCAGCATTGAAGAACACAGCGGCCTCCATCATTCTTTAAAAAAAATGGAAGACGTTTGGAACCACCAAGACTCCACCACCACTCCTCAGTAAAAGGTACATGACAGCCCACTTGGAGTTTACCAAAAGGCACCTAAAGGACTCTCAGACCATGAGAAAACAAGATTCTCTGGTCTGATGAAACCAAGATTGAACTCTTTGGCCTGAATGCCAAGCATCATGTCTGGAGGAAACCTGGCACCATCTCTACGGTGGTGGCAGCATATATATATATATATATATCTCTCTCTCTCTCTCTCTCTCTCTGTCTCTCTCTCTCTCTCTCTCCATTAGGGTGGAATAGCTTGCTTGAAAGTTTACGAACCTATTTATTTAGCTATAGAAACTTTTTAATTGTCTCAGATCAGTGAAGAAGCCCATTGAGCTGTTGTCCATCTGAACTGTCTGTCGTGTTGACCCGTCTACCTGATCTAGGCCTATCAGTGCAGTGCATGGCTAGCCAGGGTCTCATTAAGTGCAGCAGTTGAGTGTGGCTAGCCAGGGTCTCATTAAGTGCAGCAGTTGAGTGTGGGTAGCCAGGGTCTCATTAAGTGCAGCAGTTGAGTGTGGCTAGCCAGGGTCTCATTAAGTGCTGCACATGTGCATGGCTAGCCAGGGTCTCATTAAGTGCTGCACATGTGCATGGCTAGCCAGGGTCTCATTAAGTGCAGCAGTTGAGTGTGGGTGGCCAGGGTCTCATTAAGTGCAGCAGTTGAGTGTGGCTAGCCAGGGTCTCATTAAGTGCAGCAGTTGAGTGTGGCTAGCCAGGGTCTCATTAAGTGCAGCAGTTGAGTGTGGCTAGCCAGGGTCTCATTAAGTGCAGCAGTTGAGTGTGGCTAGCCAGGGTCTCATTAAGTGCAGCAGTTGAGTGTGGCTAGCCAGGGTCTCATTAAGTGCAGCAGTTGAGTGTGGCTAGCCAGGGTCTCATTAAGTGCAGCAGTTGAGTGTGGCTAGCCAGGGTCTCATTAAGTGCAGCAGTTCAGTGTGGCTAGCCAGGGTCTCATTAAGTGCAGCAGTTGAGTGTGGCTAGCCAGGGTCTCATTAAGTGCAGCAGTTGAGTGTGGCTAGCCAGGGTCTCATTAAGTGCAGCAGTTGAGTGTGGCTAGCCAGGGTCTCATTAAGTGCAGCAGTTGAGTGTGGCTAGCCAGGGTCTCATTAAGTGCAGCAGTTCAGTGTGGCTAGCCAGGGTCTCATTAAGTGCAGCAGTTGAGTGTGGCTAGCCAGGGTCTCATTAAGTGCAGCAGTTCAGTGTGGCTAGCCAGGGTCTCATTAAGTGCAGCAGTTGAGTGTGGCTAGCCAGGGTCTCATTAAGTGCAGCAGTTCAGTGTGGCTAGCCAGGGTCTCATTAAGTGCAGCAGTTCAGTGTGGCTAGCCAGGGTCTCATTAAGTGCAGCAGTTGAGTGTGGGTAGCCAGGGTCTCATTAAGTGCAGCAGTTGAGTGTGGCTAGCCAGGGTCTCATTAAGTGCAGCAGTTGAGTGTGGCTAGCCAGGGTCTCATTAAGTGCAGCAGTTGAGTGTGGGTAGCCAGGGTCTCATTAAGTGCAGCAGTTGAGTGTGGGTAGCCAGGGTCTCATTAAGTGCAGCAGTTGAGTGTGGGTAGCCAGGGTCTCATTAAGTACAGCAGTTGAGTGTGGGTAGCCAGGGTCTCATTAAGTGCAGCAGTTGAGTGTGGCTAGCCAGGGTCTCATTAAGTGCAGCAGTTGAGTGTGGGTAGCCAGGGTCTCATTAAGTGCAGCAGTTGAGTGTGGCTAGCCAGGGTCTCATTAAGTGCAGCAGTTGAGTGTGGGTAGCCAGGGTCTCATTAAGTGCAGCAGTTGAGTGTGGGTAGCCAGGGTCTCATTAAGTGCAGCAGTTGAGTGTGGGTAGCCAGGGTCTCATTAAGTGCAGCAGTTCAGTGTGGGTAGCCAGGGTCTCATTAAGTGCAGCAGTTCAGTGTGGGTGGCAGAGTTAAAGATTTGAAAAGCCTGCGCTCCAACAGAGCGTGGCAGAATTAGGACACACACACAAAGAGCCAGGCCCAGCCAACAGTGAGGAACTAGAGGCCAGGCAGAACATCGCAGTGCTAAACAGGTAATGCAGAGTGAAGACCTGGGTTCAAAATTTTAAAAAACAAATTGTTGCACTCTTCGATTTGCACTTCTATTCTATTGGTTCCACTGTGCCAACCAAATCGCAATTAAAGCTCAACTAAAATAAATTGAACCCAGGTTTTGGCTCTCCCTTCAGTTGAACCCAATCACTCTGCTTCGTCCACCAGAACCAATCCATTTCTGAGAGGAACAAATAGTCGATATGATAACCGTGGCGATTGTTGTCGCTTACTGGAAGTACAGACACACCTGGGAGGAGGAAGCCAGAGCTCAAAGACTGCCTCGATTCTATTATAGTACAGACACACCTGGGAGGAGGAAGCCAGAGCTCAAAGACTGCCTCGATTCTATTATAGCGACCTCTAGGCCTAACCAATGGGGAAAGACCTCCTCTGTTGTTCTGTACAATGGCAACTAGGACCCACCCACACACACACACACACACACCTCAAGACAGAAACGGAACCCTGTCGGACCCCATTGTTGACGTTCAGCTGTCATTGGAGCAGTGCTAAGATAAGTCCACCAATGTACATACAAAAAAAAATGTTTACCTTTTTGTTAAATTTTCCCATGTCCAGTTCATTCATACTTTTAAATGTATTTATTATAATTAGAAAATGGTTTGTAACCAAAGCCAGGCACAGGCCTAGTTAGAACATCTGGCTACAGAAAACTAACTGTCAGCCTGCCAACATCTACAAACACGAGGAGTGGACAATAACACGAAGTACATTAACATCTAAGTTACGAGGTAGAACATTTACAAAATTGTACTGTATTGGGAAGAAATCCATTTGATTTAAAAATCACTTTTTGACAGCACCCCCTGTTGATTTGAAACCTTCCATACATATTTGCGGGGGGGGGGTCAGAAGTCCACCGTCGAGGGGGTCCCTAAAACACAACGCCCCGAACGAGTCGGCAGAGGAACTCTGTGTGGTCCTTAACAGGATATGCATATGCTAATAGCCCAATGGCCTGTCTGTTTATACCACCCATGAAGCCGCACGTTGTGGGGAGGGATAACGTAGTGGGCTGGGGAAGCACGTGTGGTTGTGTGAAACGCACTCTTCAGCCTGAAGTCGTTACTTGTTAACTTTCATGGCGCCGACTGGTAAAACGGTTTTGGAGGAGGGCTGTCACGTGTGCTAGCAAAGCAGAGGTCTTGGGTTCGAGCCTCGGTGTCAGACAAATCAGGAGGAAATGGTACTTGCTAAGCAAGCAGTGTGACGTACGTCACACATAGAAACCACGGAAACCAGGCTGTTCTGTCCTCTCATAGCAACGCTGCGGGAGCCACTCATAGCAACGCTGCGGGAGCCCCTCATAGCAACGCTGCGGGAGCCCCTCATAGCAACGCTGCGGGAGCCCCTCATAGCAACGCTGCGGGAGCCACTCATAGCAACGCTGCGGGAGCCACTCATAGCAACGCTGCGGGAGCCACTCATAGCAACGCTGCGGGGAGCCCCTCATAGCAACGCTGCGGGAGCCCCTCATAGCAACGCTGCGGGAGCCACTCATAGCAACGCTGCGGGAGCCACTCATAGCAACGCTGCGGGAGCCCCTCATAGCAACGCTGCGGGAGCCCCTCATAGCAACGCTGCGGGAGCCACTCATAGCAACGCTGCGGGAGCCACTCATAGCAACGCTGCGGGAGCCCCTCATAGCAACGCTGCGGGAGCCCCTCATAGCAACGCTGCGGGAGCCCCTCATAGCAACGCTGCGGGAGCCACTCATAGCAACGCTGCGGGGGAGCCCCTCATAGCAACGCTGCGGGAGCCCCTCATAGCTGCGGGAGCCCCTCATAGCAACGCTGCGGGAGCCACTCATAGCAACGCTGCGGGAGCCCCTCATAGCAACGCTGCGGGAGCCCCTCATAGCAACGCTGCGGGAGCCCCTCATAGCAACGCTGCGGGAGCCACTCATAGCAACGCTGCGGGAGCCACTCATAGCTGTCCTATTTCACAACATTGTATTTTATTACTCTTCTGTGCTGAGAGCAAAAGAGTCCCGTAGTCTGAAAAGTGCTCCACCTCAAAATATCCATCCCCCACGTCAGAAAGGCTTTGCTATAATAGTTTACATATTTATTACGTAGCCTGCCTTAGAAAAGAAAACTTCATTTGAAGTGAGACAGTAACCTAGACTGTTTTTTAGTCACGCGGTTGTCTGTTTGCTACACCCACAATAAAACCACATTTCCGATCATAATAAAACTAGACACATTTCATAATGGAGTAGAGTTGTACCATAAAAAAAAAACATTTTTTAAAGGAAATAAAATGAAATATAATTAAATTATACAAATATCACAGCTGTGGCCGGTCGAATATTTAAATGAGAAAGCCCTGGATGTCTCCACAACTCAAAAAGTTGTACATTAATGTTGACAATATGCAACATTCACTCACTATTTATTGTGTGTTCTAGTGATTGATGGGCGGAAAAATGGTAAAGAACACAACGGTGCTAAGGTTGTTGACCGAGCCCATTCAGACTCCCTTCAGAGCCCATTCAGACTCCCTTCAGAGCCCATTCAGACTCCCTTCAGAGCCCATCCAGACTCCCTTCAGAGCCCATTCAGACTCCCTTCAGAGCCCATCCAGACTCCCTTCAGAGCCCATCCAGACTCCCTTCAGAGCCCATCCAGACTCCCTTCAGAGCCCATTCAGACTCCCTTCAGAGCCCATTCAGACTCCCTTCAGAGCCCATTCAGACTCCCTTCAGAGCCCATTCAGACTCCCTTCAGAGCCCATTCAGACTCCCTTCAGAGCCCATTCAGACTCCCTTCAGAGCCCATTCAGACTCCCTTCAGAGCCCATTCAGACTCCCTTCAGACTCCCTTCAGAGCCCATCCAAGGGCTAAATACCGCTTGCTCTAAACGTTAAAACGCATCGCTTGCGATACGGTTTTGGAAACATAAGTAACTTATTTCATATCACAAGAAATATAAATTTAAAAACATTTTTAAAAGGGTTACGACACACCTTTATAGGGTTATGAAGGTTCCCCACAGCCATATCTCCATGTTAAAGGGTTTATAGGGATATTAAGGTTCCCCACAGCCATATCTCCATGCTAAAGGGTTTATAGGGTTATTAAGGTTCCCCACAGCTGGATCTCCATGATAAAGGGTTTGTTTACGGAAGACAGACGTAAGAAAGTTGTCTCCCCGATAGAGAAATGACGGATGGGAAGTTTGGCTCTTTTTACTGACCCTGTTGTTTTCAACTAGATTAATTTAATTCATTTGAGTCAGTAAGGACAGAGTATACAAGAGATGTGGTTTCGAGACCACATATTGGTCTGGTCTCGGTGTTGGATACATTTTTACTCGGTCTTGATTCGGTCTCGGAACAGTGAGGACTCGTCCTTTCTTCCCCAGACCAGCGGAGTAAAAATCTAATTTAATCAGCTCCCATTCAGACATCCCATAAAACCACTTTGACCAGGCCAAATAACTCGCACTCCTTTCATGACACAGTAATATCTTGTGTTATCTTCTCTCCCTCACTAGCTTTAAGCACCAGCTGTCAGAGCAGCTCACAGATTACTGCACCTGTACATAGCCCATCTATAATTTAGCCCAAACAACTACCTCTTCCCCTACTGTATATATTTATTTTATTTATTTTGCTCCTTTGCACCCCATTATTTATTTCTTCCACTGCAAATCATCCATTCCAGTGTTTTACTCGCTATATTGTATTTACTTTGCCACCATGGCCTTTTTTTTGCCTTTACCTCCCTTCTCACCTCATTTGCTCACATTGTATATAGACTTGTTTCTACTGTATTATTGACTGTATGTTTGTTTTACTCCATGTGTAACTCTGTGTCGTATCTGTCGAACTGCTTTGCTTTATCTTGGCCAGGTCGCAATTGTAAATGAGAACCTGTTCTCAACTTGCCTACCTGGTTAGATAAAGGTGAAATAATGAATTTAAAATATATATATATATAGATATATATAAAATAAAAGTTATGGCCTATTGAAACCTAGGCTTCCTACTTTAGGGGAGTGATGGGAATTGTTTGAAAGTTGTGCTCCCTAGGCTATTAGTAAGGTGAGACCGAGGGAAGTTGGAACACAGTATTTTTATATATAAACATGTTTGGGTTTCTGACTCTCTGCCCTCACAGTGAATTTGTTCACCATTCTGAACGTCTAAAAGATTTCATATGTTCTTCTGAAATATTAGCATAGAATTACTGGACATTTTGAAGTCTTATGATCGTGGCGATTTGACAATAACAATCATGGTGTTGAATTTTACTCGCATTTTTTTGTGGTATAAGTCTTGGAGTCTTCATCTCCCTCCCGGTCTTGCTTGCCTTTCGTTCCCGGTCTTGACTCGGTCTCGGTGGTCTCGAACACAACACTGCCCTCTACCGGCGAACAATCAACTGAAAACTCGAGAGTCGTGATTCTACAAGCCTCTCGTTCACCATAAGTGGATCATTTGAGCTGTCATTTGTAACAGACTTGAAAATGCATGCTTTAAAAACTACGCACACGTGTTGATTGCTAGTCCTACAAGTAATAGTATTTATTGGTACATTTGAAACGAGGTCTAGTTGGCCGCAACCGGACTAGATTGTTAACGATTCTTGGCGGAGTGAATTGTTTGACTGGGTGACAACGTTATGCACTGCACTGTATCGTTCGCAAACTGCAGCACCCCAAACGATTCGTTCTCGTTCGTTGAGCAGTTAACAAAAATATAGATATATGTCCATTACAACATCAATAATGCATTAATTTCATTCATTATAGATTCTCATTTATCTGTTGTAAACATGTATTTTTCCTTCTCTTCGCTACCTGCACCGTGATCCATGTTGCCTGCGCGCATGTATGACTGACAGGTGTCGGTCGGAGAGCACGAGTCACCGGAGGAGCGCAGTATTAATCCACCATGATTACGGCCAGCAGGTCAATCTAACGACTACAATGAACGAGTCATTTAGAAAAACAAAATCATGATTCTTGAAATCAGTAAAAAAAAAAATATTTAAAAAAAATCGTTCAGAAAGAATAAATCGTTCGCGAACTGCAGGTGCAGGTTTAGACAAAGAGTTGCGGTACCCACTTTTAAGCGCAGGCACTGTTTAGATTTAGGTGAAGGAACCCTGTAATAATTTAAACTACTATTATATAAAGAGGTGCTGGAACTCAAGCAGTAGAACATGAGGTTTTCGGTACTCGGGTCAAATGAACTCCTTCCCAAGTCACAAAACCAACGTCACTGAAAAACACCGTCGGCTGCAACGGTGTTAAAAACCGGTAAAACAGTGTACAGAAAAGTGTATATTTTGCATTTGTGATATTATTTTTGGTGTGATATGAAAGTTCAGCGAGTTATGTTTCTAGAAACGGACTGCAGTGGAGACTCGATTCACGTTTAGATGTGAGTATTTGGCTGTTGATTCTGCCATCGCCTCTATACAGTACATGTAAGGTCATTTAACTATAATGAGTAACGTTGGGCTCCTTTAGTCCATTATTAGGCTAGTGGCGACCATTCAATCCTTGTCGCTGATTTAATTTATTTCGGGGACGAATGCAATGATTAGGGAAGCCTTTTCCCAGCCCAGTCTAATGATGTTAGCGCACCGTGAGACGAGAGCTCTAGGTTATCAAGATATCAACTTACCGGCCAGGCGAAACTGAACTGCAAAACTATCTTGGATCTTTCGTTCTTCGCCGAGTTCTTCAAAGAAAATGTATTCCCTCCAAGGACAGGGGTAGAACCGGACCCGAAGCTGCAAGGTCCCGCAGCCGAAACCCGCGACTGGTATTCCTTCAAACACACTTTAAAATACGTATCACACTCATCCATCCTGCATTTCCGATCCCCGGTGATCCGCGAGCCGTCACAACACAGCCCGCTAAGAAGCTCGCCGTTCCGGTTGTTCATCGATAAGATCTCCAACTCGAACTGACCGGTTCCCTCGGCCACCTGTTGGTAAAGCAGAACCAAGAAACGGTGAAACCGCTGGAAATTGGCGGCCCAGCGCCTCTACAAAATGTGCAAACTATGGTAATAGATCAAAGTAATTGAGCCGTACAAGTTATCGAAAACAACTCAATCTGGCATACTAACTAACACATTTGAACTGGGAAAAACTCAAATGGGATTGTTTCACTTGGGGAAGAGGGTTGCAGCCGATCAATGCAGCCAGTTAAAACGCCACACAGTTAAAACGCACACAGCCATAAAACGCAGGGACTCTAGCTAAATATTTCCCACAGTCCTAGTTATCTTGATCTTTTAACTAGACTATATAAAAAATAAAAAGTCGCCTGACGAATCAATGCGTCCAGAGAAGCCGTCTGGACATATTCCACAATGTGCAACTGTAAAGTAATTCACATACCTTTGCACAAAAGCACAACAATAAGGCATGTAAGCAAAAATCAGCAACGCCAACAACGGAGCCCCTTCTCAAAATCATGCCTCCGGTGTTGCCTTGCCGCTCCGGCCGCTCTGCTTGGAAACTAGACGGTGTCTGACCGAGTCACCGTACCAATGCACTCCTCCGATTTCAACATGCACAGAGTCGAGAACAAGACTTTGTCCAACAAGCCACAGCTTTGCAACACAGAGGGAAATGCTTCCTTTTGCGTCCTTCGTATGTCCGTCGGCTCAACTTCTTCTAGTTCGGTAGTTCGTATCGTTATATTCCGGTTTCTTTTATCCACTTACTTCTTCGCAGCGAAAAGTGTGTAGCTACACGCCAGTGATGTGGGTTGTTGCAGTATCTGTCCAGGACTGAACGTAATGTTTGTTAGGAACACATAGCCAGTTCAACCAGGGAGGGGGAAGGACGCTGGCGGACATTATATATTCATGAGACAATGACAACGCCTCCTGTTGAATATTGAGTAGCCCTGTAAATCTACTTAACCTAATGCGGAGAAGTTGCGTCAAAGGCTCTCTTCCATTTCCCCTGAAAACGGGAACATCCGGTTGGCTGGGACTCGGCAGAAGCTATGCCAACATGTTGTCCTAAAAACCGGAAATGAGTTACCTCTGGTTCGTTTAGTCATTCCTATGAATGAATGGGACAGAATCGGGTTTTGGGATAAACACAGAACGTAAAGTGTGAGGTTAACTCAAGTTTAGAAGATCTTATACGTTTTGTTCTATGAGATAATATCAGTCAGTTAACATGACCTTTATGACTTATGAAGCATCTATGATATGTATGTGTTTTTTTGTATCGCATAAATGCTTAAAGATTCATAGACCGTGACGTTAGCTGAAGAATAAATCTCATAGGACAACGTGTAAGATTTCCTTAAGCCTGTGTTTACCGTAGACCTTACTGTCTGTGTTTATCTAAAAAACCCTACAAAAACACTATTCATTTCCCCATAGACTTTGTCAAAACGAACCACGGCAGAGTAAGTGCCTACAAAAGACGCCATTACTATTTCTCTCTATAATCTACTGTACTGGTATTCAAACCTAAGAGTTGTTATTCTGCAAGTTATTTTTGTTGTTGTTGTTGAGTTGAACAACTGTTAGGAAAGGAAATAGAACACTTAGTCAATTGGTTGTAAATAATTTTAAAAAATAAAAACATTTTTAAATCTCACTGTCAAAACCAGCCTTAAAAAGTAGGTTAAAGTACATTATATCAATATTTTCCTTCCTGCATATTTAACTAGGTATGTCAAATATGGGCTTATCAAAATAGATGATGAATTAGCCCCATGAGTGAGTCTGGGAATTCAGATTAGGCAGAAAATAAACAGAGAAAAATCCCTTGTTTCTGGAACCATGATATGTTCTTTATGACGTGGAACACTGATAATATCTCTGTCCCCAATGGCACCCGTTCCCTACATAGAACACTACTTTTGACCAGGTCATATAAGGAAGAGGGGACCATTTTAGGATGCTTTTGTAAACAACAGGTGCAGACTAACCGTGCTTACTTATTACAGTACCAGGTAATAACATGGCTATATATAGGGAGGTAATAACATGGCTATATACAGGGAGTACCAGGTAATAACATGGCTATATACAGGGAGTACCAGGTAATAACATGGCTATATACAGGGAGGTAATAACATGGCTATATACAGGGAGGTAATAACATGGCTATATACAGGGAGGTAATAACATGGCTATATACAGGGAGGTAATAACATGGCTATATACAGGGAGGTAATAACATGGCTATATACAGGGAGGTAATAACATGGTTATATACAGGGAGGTAATAACATGGTTATATACAGGGAGGTAATAACATGGTTATATACAGGGAGGTAATAACATGGCTATATACAGGGAGGTAATAACATGGCTATATACAGGAGGTAATAACATGGCTATATACAGGGAGGTAATAACATGGTTATATACAGGGAGGTAATAACATGGCTATATACAGGGAGGTAATAACATGGCTATATACAGGGAGGTAATAACATGGCTATATACAGGGAGGTAATAACATGGTTATATACAGGGAGGTAATAACATGGCTATATACAGGGAGGTAATAACATGGCTATATACAGGGAGTACCAGGTAATAACATGGTTATACACAGGGAGTACCAGGTAATAACATGGCTATATACAGGGAGTACCAGGCAATAACATGGCTATATACAGGGAGGTAATAACATGGCTATATACAGGGAGGTAATAACATGGCTATATACAGGGAGTACCAGGTAATAACATGGCTATATACAGGAGTACCAGGCAATAACATGGCTATATACAGGGAGGTAATAACATGGTTATATACAGGGAGTACCAGGTAATAACATGGCTATATACAGGGAGGTAATAACATGGCTATATACAGGGAGGTAATAACATGGCTATATACAGGGAGGTAATAACATGGCTATATACAGGGAGTACCAGGGAATAACATGGCTATACACAGGCTATACACAGGAGGTAATAACATGGCTATATACAGGAAGTACCAGGTAATAACATGGCTATATACAGGAGTACCAGGGAATAACATGGCTATACACAGGGAGGTAATAACATGGTTATACACAGGGAGTACCAGGTAATAACATGGCTATATACAGGAGGTAATAACATGGCTATATACAGGGAGGTAATAACATGGCTATATACAGGAGGTAATAACATGGCTATATACAGGGAGTACCAGGTAATAACATGGCTATATACAGGAGTACCAGGTAATAACATGTTTATATACAGGAGTACCAGGTAATAACATGGCTATATACAGGAGTACCAGGTAATAACATGGCTATATACAGGAGTACCAGGTAATAACATGGCTATATACAGGGAGTACCAGGTCATAACATGGCTATATACAGGGAGTACCAGGTAATAACATGGCTATATACAGGAAGTACCAGGCTATATACAGGGAGTACCAGGTAATAACATGGCTATATACAGGGAGTACCAGGTAATAACATGGCTATATACAGGAAGTACCAGGTAATAACATGGCTATATACAGGGAGTACCAGGTAATAACATGGCTATATACAGGGAGTACCAGGTCATAACATGGCTATATACAGGGAGTACCAGGTAATAACATGGCTATATACAGGAAGTACCAGGCTATATACAGGGAGTACCAGGTAATAACATGGCTATATACAGGGAGTACCAGGTAATAACATGGCTATATACAGGAAGTACTAGATAATAACATGGCTATATACAGGGAGTACCAGGTAATAACATGGCTATATTCAGGGAGTACCAGGTAATAACATGGCTATATACAGGGAGTACCAGGTAATAACATGTCTATATACAGGGAGTACCAGGTAATAACATGGCTATATACAGGGAGTACCAGGTAATAACATGGCTATATACAGGAAGTACTAGATAATAACATGGCTATATACAGGGAGTACCAGGTAATAACATGGCTATATTCAGGGAGTACCAGGTAATAACATGGCTATATACAGGAAGTACCAGGCTATATACAGGGAATACAAGGTAATAACATTGCTATATACAGGGAGTACCAGGTAATAACATGAATATATACAGGAAGTATCAGGTAATAGCATGGCTATATACAGGGAGTACCAGTACCGAGTCGATTTGCAGGGGTACGAGGTAATTGACGTATCTATGTACATATAGGTAGGTCCAGAGTAACTAGGCAACAGGATAGATATTTAACAATAGTGGCAGCGTATGTGGTGAGTGTGTGTAGTGTGTGTGTGAGTGAGTGTTGCAGTGTGTATGTGTGTGTCGGTGTGTCAGTGTAAGTATATGTGAGTTTGTGGGTAGAGTCCAGTGTGTGGGTAGAGTCCAGTGTGTGGGTAGAGTCCAGTGTGTGGGGTAGAGTCCAGTGTGTGGGTAGAGTCCAGTGTGTGGGTAGAGTCCAGTGTGTGGGTAGAGTCCAGTGTGTGGGGTAGAGTCTAGTGTGTGGGTAGAGTCCAGTGTGTGGGTAGAGTCCAGTGTGTGGGTAGAGTCCAGTGTGTGGGTAGAGTCCAGTGTGTGGGTAGAGTCCAGTGTGTGGGGTAGAGTCCAGTGTGTGGGTAGAGTCCAGTGTGTGGGTAGAGTCCAGTGTGTGGGTAGAGTCAGTGTGTTGGGTAGAGTCCAGTGTGTGGGTAGAGTCCAGTATGGGTAGAGTCCAGTGTGTGGGTAGAGTCCAGTGTATGGGTAGAGTCCAGTGTGTGGGTAGAGTCCAGTGTGTGGGTAGAGTCCAGTATGGGTAGAGTCCAGTGTGTGGGTAGAGTCCAGTGTGTGGATAGAGTCTAGTGTGTTGGGTAGAGTCCAGTGTGTGGGTAGAGTCCAGTGTGTGGGTAGAGTCCAGTGTGTGGGTAGAGTCCAGTGTGTGGGTAGAGTCCAGTGTGTGGGGTAGAGTCTAGTGTGTGGGTAGAGTCCAGTGTGTGGGTAGAGTCCAGTGTGTGGGTAGAGTCAGTGTGTGGGTAGAGTCCAGTGTGTTGGGTAGAGTCCAGTGTGTTGGGTAGAGTCCAGTGTGTAGGTAGAGTCCAGTGTGTGGGTAGAGTCCAGTATGGGTAGAGTCCAGTGTGTGGGTAGAGTCCAGTGTGTGGGTAGAGTCCAGTATGGGTAGAGTCCAGTGTGTGGGTAGAGTCCAGTGTGTGGATAGAGTCTAGTGTGTTGGGTAGAGTCCAGTGTGTGGGTAGAGTCCAGTATGGGTAGAGTCCAGTGTATGGGTAGAGTCCAGTGTGTGGGTAGAGTCCAGTGTGTGGGTAGAGTCCAGTGTGTGGGTAGAGTCCAGTGTGTGGGTAGAGTCCAGTGTGTTGGGTAGAATCCAGTGTGTGGGTAGAGTCCAGTGTGTGGGTAGAGTCCAGTGTGTGGGTAGATTCCAGTGTGTGGGTAGAGTCGAGTGTGTGGATAGAGTCCAGTGTGTGTTGGTAGAGTCCAGTGTGTGTTGGTAGAGTCCAGTGTGTGGGGTAGAGTCCAGTGTGTGGGGTAGAGTCCAGTGTGTGGGTAGAGTCCAGTGTGTGGGTAGAGTCCAGTGTGTGGGTAGAGTCCAGTGTGCTGGGTAGAGTCCAGTGTGTTGGTAGAGTCCAGTGTGTGGGTAGAGTCCAGTGTGTGGGTAGAGTCCAGTGTATGGGTAGAGTCCAGTGTGTGGGGTAGAGTCCAGTGTGTGGGGTAGAGTCTAGTGTGTTGGGTAGAGTCCAGTGTGTGGGTAGAGTCCAGTGTGTGGGTAGAGTCCAGTATGGGTAGAGTCCAGTGTGTGGGTAGAGTCCAGTGTGTTGGGTAGAGTCCTGTGTGTGGGTAGAGTCAGTGTGTGGGTAGATTCTAGTGTGTGGGTAGAGTCCAGTGTGTGGGTAGAGTCCAGTGTGTGGGTAGAGTCCAGTGTGTGGGTAGAGTCCAGTGTGTGGGGTAGAGTCCAGTGTGTGGGTAGAGTCCAGTGTGTGGGTAGAGTCCAGTGTGTGGGTAGAGTCCAGTGTGTGGGTAGAGTCCAGTGTGTGGGTAGAGTCGAGTGTGTGGATGGAGTCCAGTGTGTGGGTAGAGTCCAGTGTGTGGGTAGAGTCCAGGGTGCTGGGTAGAGTCCAGTGTGTTGGTAGAGTCCAGTGTGTGGGTAGAGTCCAGTGTGTGGGTAGAGTCCAGTGTGTGGGTAGAGTCCAGTGTGTGGGGTAGAGTCCAGTGTGTGGGTAGAGTCCAGTGTGTTGGGTAGAGTCCTGTGTGTGGGTAGAGTCAGTGTGTGTGTAGATTCTAGTGTGTGGGTAGAGTCCAGTGTGTGGGTAGAGTCCAGTGTGTGGGTAGAGTCCAGTGTGTGGGTAGAGTCCAGTGTGTGGGTAGAGTCCAGTGTGTGGGGTAGAGTCCAGTGTGTGGGGTAGAGTCCAGTGTGTGGGTAGAGTCCAGTGTGTGGGTAGAGTCGAGTGTGTGGATAGAGTCCAGTGTGTGTTGGTAGAGTCCAGTGTGTGTTGGTAGAGTCCAGTGTGTGGGGTAGAGTCTAGTGTGTGGGTAGAGTCCAGTGTGTGGGTAGAGTCCAGTGTGCTGGGTAGAGTCCAGTGTGTTGGTAGAGTCCAGTGTGTGTTGGGTAGAGTCCAGTGTGTGTTGGGTAGAGTCCAGTGTGTGTTGGGTAGAGTCCAGTGTGTGTTGGGTAGAGTCCAGTGTGTGGGTAGAGTCCAGTGTGTTGGGTAGAGTCCAGTGTGTTGGGTAGAGTCCAGTGTGTGTTGGGTAGAGTCCAGTGTGTGTTGGGTAGAGTCCAGTGTGTGTTGGGTAGAGTCCAGTGTGTGTGTTGGGTAGAGTCCAGTGTGTTGGGTAGAGTCCAGTGTGTGGGGTAGAGTCCAGTGTGTTGGGTAGAGTCCAGTGTGTGTTGGGTAGAGTCCAGTGTGTGGGTAGAGTCCAGTGTGTGGGTAGAGTCCAGTGTGTGGGGTAGAGTCCAGTGTGTGGGTAGAGTCCAGTGTGTGGGTAGAGTCCAGTGTGTGGGTAGAGTCCAGTGTGTGGGTAGAGTCCAGTGTGTGGGTAGAGTCCAGTGTGTGGGTAGAGTCCAGTGTGTGGGTAGAGTCCAGTGTATGGGTAGAGTCCAGTGTGTGGGGTAGAGTCCAGTGTGTGGGGTAGAGTCTAGTGTGTTGGGTAGAGTCCAGTGTGTGGGTAGAGTCCAGTGTGTTGGTAGAGTCCAGTGTGTGGGGTAGAGTCCAGTGTGTGGGTAGAGTCCAGTGTGTTGGGTAGAGTCCTGTGTGTGGGTAGAGTCAGTGTGTGGGTAGATTCTAGTGTGTGGGTAGAGTCCAGTGTGTGGGTAGAGTCCAGTGTGTGGGTAGAGTCCAGTGTGTGGGTAGAGTCCAGTGTGTGGGTAGAGTCCAGTGTGTGGGGTAGAGTCCAGTGTGTGGGTAGAGTCCAGTGTGTGGGTAGAGTCCAGTGTGTGGGTAGAGTCGAGTGTGTGGATAGAGTCCAGTGTGTGTTGGTAGAGTCCAGTGTGTGTTGGTAGAGTCCAGTGTGTGGGGTAGAGTCTAGTGTGTGGGTAGAGTCCAGTGTGTGGGTAGAGTCCAGTGTGCTGGGTAGAGTCCAGTGTGTTGGGTAGAGTCCAGTGTGTGTTGGGTAGAGTCCAGTGTGTTGGGTAGAGTCCAGTGTGTGTTGGGTAGAGCCCAGTGTGTGTTGGGTAGAGTCCAGTGTGTTGGGTAGAGTCCAGTGTGTGTTGGGTAGAGTCCAGTGTGTTGGGTAGAGTCCAGTGTGTGTTGGGTAGAGTCCAGTGTGTTGGGTAGAGTCCAGTGTGTGTTGGGTAGAGTCCAGTGTATGGGTAGAGTCCAGTGTGTTGGGTAGAGTCCAGTGTGTGTTGGGTAGAGTCCAGTGTATGGGTAGAGTCCAGTGTGTGGGGTAGAGTCCAGTGTGTGTTGGGTAGAGTCCAGTGTATGGGTAGAGTCCAGTGTGTGTTGGGTAGAGTCCAGTGTATGGGTATAGTCCAGTGTGTTGGGTAGAGTCCAGTGTGTGTTGGGTAGAGTCCAGTGTGTTGGGTAGAGTCCAGTGTGTGTTGGGTAGAGTCCAGTGTATGGGTAGAGTCCAGTGTGTTGGGTAGAGTCCAGTGTGTTGGGTAGAGTCCAGTGTATGGGTAGAGTCCAGTGTGTGGGGTAGAGTCCAGTGTGTTGGGTAGAGTCCAGTGTGTTGGGTAGAGTCCAGTGTGTGTTGGGTAGAGTCCAGTGTGTGTTGGGTAGAGTCCAGTGTGTGTTGGGTAGAGTCCAGTGTGTTTGGTAGAGTCCAGTGTGTGTTGGGTAGAGTCCAGTGTGTTGGGTAGAGTCCAGTGTGTTGGGTAGAGTCCAGTGTGTTGGGTAGAGTCTAGTGTGTGTTGGGTAGAGTCTAGTGTGTTGGGTAGAGTCCAGTGTGTTGGGTAGAGTCCAGTGTGTGTTGGGTAGAGTCCAGTGTGTTGGGTAGAGTCCAGTGTGTGTTGGGTAGAGTCCAGTGTGTGTTGGGTAGAGTCCAGTGTGTGTTGGGTAGAGTCCAGTGTGTGTTGGGTAGAGTCCAGTGTGTGTTGGGTAGAGTCCAGTGTGTGTTGGGTAGAGTCCAGTGTGTTGGGTAGAGTCCAGTGTATGGGTAGAGTCCAGTGTGTGTTGGGTAGAGTCCAGTGTGTGTTGGGTAGAGTCCAGTGTGTTGGGTAGAGTCCAGTGTGTGTTGGGTAGAGTCCAGTGTGTGTTGGGTAGAGTCCAGTGTGTGTTGGGTAGAGTCCAGTGTGTGTTGGGTAGAGTCCAGTGTGTGTTGGGTAGAGTCCAGTGTGTGTTGGGTAGAGTCCAGTGTGTGTTGGGTAGAGTCCAGTGTGTGTTGGGTAGAGTCCAGTGTGTGTTGGGTAGAGTCCAGTGTGTGTTGGGTAGAGTCCAGTGTGTGTTGGGTAGAGTCCAGTGTGTGTTGGGTAGAGTCCAGTGTGTTGGGTAGAGTCCAGTGTGTGGGGTAGAGTCCAGTGTGTTGGGTAGAGTCCAGTGTGTTGGGTAGAGTCCAGTGTGTGTTGGGTAGAGTCCAGTATGGGTAGAGTCCAGTGTGTTGGGTAGAGTCCAGTGTATGGGTAGAGTCCAGTCTGTGGGTAGAGTCCAGTGTGTTGGGTAGAGTCCAGTGTGTGTGCACAGAGTCAGTTCAAGATAGTTAGTGCCAGAAAGGGGTCAATGCATGTACTCCCAGTAACATTTGATTAGCTACATTATTTAGCCATTTTTTTTAGCGGTCTTATGGCCTGGGGGAAGAAGCTGTTCAGGGTCCTGTTGGTTCCACAGAGAACAGTCTATGACTTGGGTGGCTGGGGTCTTTGGCCTCGTCTGGTATAAAGGTCCTGTATGGCAGGGAGCTCGGTCTGAGTGATGGGTCATATTCACCACCCTCTGCCTTGCAGTTGCCATACCAAGCGGTGATGCAGCCAGTCAAGGTGTGGTGAATGGTGCAGTTGTAGAACTTTTTGTGGGATCAATACACAGTGGAGCCCTCCAAGACTACAGTCTAGTGGGATCAATACACAGTGGAGCCCTCCAAGACTACAGTCTAGTGGGATCAATACACAGTGGATCCCTCCAAGACCACAGTCTAGTGGGATCAATACACAGTGGAGCCCTCCAAGACTACAGTCTAGTGGGATCAATACACAGTGGAGCCCTCCAAGACTACAGTCTAGTGGGATCAATACACAGTGGAGCCCTCCAAGACTACAGTCTAGTGGGATCAATACACAGTGGAGCCCTCCAAGACTACAGTCTAGTGGGATCAATACACAGTGGAGCCCTCCAGGACTACAGTCTAGTGGGATCAATACACAGTGGAGCCCTCCAGGACTACAGTCTAGTGGGATCAATACACAGGGGTTAGCCCTCCAGGACTACAGTCTAGTGGGATCAATACACAGGGGTTAGCCCTCCAGGACTACAGTCTAGTGGGATCAATACACAGTGAAGCCCTCCAGGACTACAGTCTAGTGGGATCAATACACAGGGGTTAGCCCTCCAGGACTACAGTCTAGTGTAGTGGGATCAATACACAGGGGTTAGCCCTCTAGGGAAGACTGTAGTATCCACCACAGGGGTTAGCCCATTAGGGAAGACTCCTAACAAATAGGAACATAGGCCTAATGATCAGTCAGACACGAGGGGGAACATCGGACAGAGTTAAATGTGTTTAGGGGATCAGTAACCAGAGAAAGTTGAAAACCACCGAGTTAGAGGATGCCTGCTCAGTGCTCACACACAGATCAGCTTTGTAATCACTGATTTAGAGGGCCTTTAGTACGACTGGGGAACCCCCATAGTTAGTCATTAGTATAAACCAATTACACAGGTCAGTCACTAGATCAGGGAGGAGAGACACCCATAATCAGTAACTAGGGTTTCACCATCACCCTTTACGACCCGTTAGTTAGTTAGTTAGTTAGTTCTGAGGGTTGGTGTCATATGTTTTTTCAGTGGCATGAGGACTCTCTGATAATCTGATATTCTTACAGTTTACATTTAAATCATTTAGCATACGTACTTATCCAGAGAGACGTACAGGAGCAATTGGGGTTAAGTGCCTTGCTGAAGGGCACATCGGCAGATTTTTCACCTAGTCGGCTCGGGGATTCAAACCAGCAAACTTTCGGTAACTGGCCCAAGGCTGTTAATCTTCGGTAACTGGCCCAAGGCTGTTGATCTTCGGCAACTGGCCCAAGGCTGTTGATCTTCGGCAACTGGCCCAAGGCTGTTAATCTTCGGTAACTGGCCCAAGGCTGTTAATCTTCGGCAACTGGCCCAAGGCTGTTGATCTTCGGCAACTGGCCCAAGGCTGTTGATCTTCGGCAACTGGCCCAAGGCTGTTGATCTTCGGTAACTGGCCCAAGGCTGTTAATCTTCGGCAACTGGCCCAAGGCTGTTGATCTTCGGTAACTGGCCCAAGGCTGTTGATCTTCGGTAACTGGCCCAAGGCTGTTGATCTTCGGTAACTGGCCCAAGGCTGTTGATCTTCGGCAACTGGCCCAAGGCTGTTGATCTTCGGTAACTGGCCCAAGGCTGTTGATCTTCGGCAACTGGCCCAAGGCTGTTGATCTTCGGTAACTGGCCCAAGGCTGTTGATCTTCGGCAACTGGCCCAAGGCTGTTGATCTTCGGTAACTGGCCCAAGGCTGTTGATCTTCGGTAACTGGCCCAAGGCTGTTGATCTTCGGTAACTGGCCCAAGGCTGTTGATCTTCGGTAACTGGCCCAAGGCTGTTAATCTTCGGCAACTGGCCCAAGGCTGTTAATCTTCGGCAACTGGCCCAAGGCTGTTAATCTTCGGCAACTGGCCCAAGGCTGTTAATCTTCGGCAACTGGCCCAAGGCTGTTGATCTTCGGCAACTGGCCCAAGGCTGTTAATCTTCGGCAACTGGCCCAAGGCTGTTGATCTTCGGCAACTGGCCCAAGGCTGTTAATCTTCGGCAACTGGCCCAAGGCTGTTAATCTTCGGCAACTGGCCCAAGGCTGTTGATCTTCGGTAACTGGCCCAAGGCTGTTCATCTTCGGTAACTGGCCCAAGGCTGTTGATCTTCGGCAACTGGCCCAAGGCTGTTGATCTTCGGCAACTGGCCCAAGGCTGTTGATCTTCGGCAACTGGCCCAAGGCTGTTAACCACTAGGATAGCTGCCACCCATTCTTCACACTCTATTCCAGGTGATGAGGTTACCTTTACCTTGGCAGTAACAACGTTCTTCTCAATCACTTTTCCCTCATTGAGATTATTAAATCTACGTCCTAAATGGCACCCTGCATAGTGCACTATTGTTGACCAGAGCCCTATTCCCTACATAGTGCACTACTGTTGACCAGAGCCCTATACCCTACATAGTGCACTACTGTTGACCAGAGCCCTATACCCTACATAGTGCACTACTGTTGACCAGAGCCCTATACCCTACATAGTGCACTACTGTAGACCAGGGCCCTATTCTCTATATAGTGCACTACTGTCGACCAGGGCCCTATTCCCTATATAGTGCACTACTGTTGACCAGAACCCTATTCCCTATATAGTGCACTACTGTTGACCAGAGCCCTATTCCCTATATAGTGCACTACTGTTGACCAGAACCCTATACGCTACATAGTGCACTACTGTTGACCAGGGCCCTTTTCCCTACATAGAGCACTACTTTAGACCACAGCCCTATTCCCTATACAGTACACTGCTGTAGACCAGAGCCCTGTACCCTCCATAGTGCACTACTGTTGACCAGATCCCTATACCCTACAGCCCTATGGTCCCTGCTCAAAAGTAGTGCACTATGTAGGGAATATCTATCTCAAATCCGTTACACTGGAAGCTGTAGAGATGAGGGAGGATTGGAAGCTGGAGAGATGAGGGAGGATTGGAAGCTGTAGAGATGAGGGAGGATTGGAAGCTGAAGAGATGAGGGAGGATTGGAAGCTGTAGAGATGAGGGAGGATTGGAAGCTGTAGAGATGAGGGAGGATTGGAAGCTGTAGAGATGAGGGAGGATTGGAAGCTGTAGAGATGAGGTAGGATTGGAAGCTGTAGAGATGAGGGAGGATTGGAAGCTGAAGAGATGAGGGAGGATTGGAAGCTGAAGAGATGAGGGAGGATTGGCAACTGGATAGATAATGAAATATTGGAAGCTGAAGATTGGAGGAGGATTTAAAGCTAGAGAGATGAGGGAGGATAGCTACTCCCATGTTCTTTCCTATATTGCAATATGTCTGTTATTGTTCCATTGAGAGAAGACTTGTCCTACCGACCCAATACAGTGAGGAAGCGTGGACAATACTATATGCGCTGGCCTCTAAGAGTACATCGTATGGCTGTCACTGGCCTCTAGGAGTACATCGTATGGCTGTCACTGGCCACTAGGAGTGCATCGTATGGCTGTCACTGGCCACTAAGAGTATATCGTATGGCTGTTACTGGCCACTAAGAGTACATTGTATGGCTGTCACTGGCCACTAAGAGTACATCGTATGGCTGTCACTGGCCACTAGGAGTACATCGTATGGCTGTTACTGGCCACTAAGAGTACATCGTATGGCTGTTACTGGCCACTAAGAGTACATCGTATGGCTGTCAATAGCACTATTGAAAGCCCCCCACTCCCCACTGAGACTGAGACACTCCTAAACTGAGCCGAGGCAAACTAACCTACCCCATAGCTAATAGGTTTATCCCCCCTCTCAAACACGGGACAAGAACCACCTCTGGCAGGTCACAGGGGCAGCTAGCCTGGACAGATGGGACCCACGATCCACCCCCTTCTCCCAAAAAACCTTCCTTTCACAACCCTTGTCCGTCAGTCAGTCTGACGGGACAAACCACCGCCACCGACTCCCACCACCATCAGAATGGAAATGAGCGTATAATTTGGGCCAGCCCTTTGACGAGAGATCTCCAGTCTCCAGAGGGTTAAGAGTTAGGCCAATTAACCCTTATTACAGAAAGAAAGGGCACTTAAATCAGACGGGTAACCCGAGAAGCCTACAGGACCGCAGCAGAGGAATGTCTGAAGGCCTTTAAAGGAGAGGAGACAAAGAGGAAACCTCCTATAGGCTACCCTTAACCTTCAACCTCACAGACAGGAAATTGCAAACGTACAGCCATACGATGTACTTCTAGTGGCCAGCATGCTCCCTCCTCTCCTTCCTTTTCTCCCTATTTCTCTCCCTCCCTCTCTCTTTCACTCCCTCTCTTTCTCCCTATTTCTCTCCCTCCCTCTCTCTTTCACTCCATCTCTTTCTCCCTATTTCTCTCTCTCCTCTCCCTCTCTCACCTCACCTCTCCCTGAGTAGTAGTCATGGAACAGGAAGGACCTCTCCTCTGAGACCAGAGTGCTAATCTCCTCTAGGGTTAATGTGATTACGGTAACAATCACATCAATGACCCGAGGGCCTTTGGGGGATCAGGGATCCAGGATTCCCTTTAAGTCTGCAATCCGACCTGTTCACACGTGAAAACACAGTCCCTGTCCTGTGACTCCCCTAACCTTAACCTCTTAGCCCTAACCTTAACCTCTTAGCCCTAACCCTGCATACTAGACAACACACTGAACTAACTTAGCCCCAACCCTGCATACTAGACAACACACTGAACTAACTTAGCCCTAACCCTGCATACTAGACAACACACTGAACTAACTTAGCCCTAACCCTGCATACTAGACAACACACTGAACTAACTTAGCCCTAACCCTGGATACTAGACAACACACTGAACTAACTTAGCCCTAACCCTGCATACTAGACAACACACTGAACTAACTTAGCCCTAACCCTGGATACTAGACAACACACTGAACTAACTTAGCCCTAACCCTGCATACTAGACAACACACTGAACTAACTTAGCCCTAACCCTGCATACTAGACAACACACTGAACTAACTTAGCCCTAACCCTGCATACTAGACAACACACTGAACTAACTTAGCCCTAACCCTGGATACTAGACAACACACTGAGCTAACTTAGCCCTAACCCTGCATACTAGACAACACACTGAACTAACTTAGCCCTAACCCTGCATACTAGACAACACACTGAACTAACTTAGCCCTAACCCTGCATACTAGACAACACACTGAACTAACTTAGCCCTAACCCTGGATACTAGTCAACACACTGAGCTAACTTAGCCCTAACCCTGGATACTAGACAACACACTGAACTAACTTAGCCCTAACCCTGCATACTAGACAACACACTGAACTAACTTAGCCCTAACCCTGCATACTAGACAACACACTGAACTAACTTAGCCCTAACCCTGCATACTAGACAACACACTGAACTAACTTAGCCCTAACCCTGGATACTAGACAACACACTGAACTAACTTAGCCCTAACCCTGCATACTAGACAACACACTGAACTAACTTAGCCCTAACCCTGCATACTAGACAACACACTGAACTAACTTAGCCCTAACCCTGCATACTAGACAACACACTGAGCTAACTTAGCCCTAACCCTGCATACTAGACAACACACTGAACTAACTTAGCCCTAACCCTGCATACCAGACAACACACTGAGCCAGACACGCTGGCAGTCCCTAGTTCTGTTGTTCTGTCCTGTCCTCACTGAGCTGAGCTTTGGAACGAGTCAATGACTGAATCAGTTCCACCCGGTAACAATACAGACTAAGGCTGAACAGCCTACCATAGAGAGATGGATATCTAGCTTTTGTTGTTAGACACACAGTGGACACATCCCAAAGAGCACCCTAATTCCTATACAGCCCCATGAGCCCTGGTCAAAAGTAGTTCACTATATAGGGGATAGGGTGCCATTTGGGACCTCACTAATGCCATCAGCGCAGTGATCCCGTATTCCAATCTAGTTACCTCAGCCACATGGAATCTCTCGTATTACACTGGGTTTGTGTGGCATTGAGGGGTGCCTGATTGAAGTGCTGACTGACTCAGTCCCTCTCAGGGTGCCTGGTTGTAGTGCTGACTGACTCAGTCCCTCTCAGGGGGCCTGGTTGTAGTTCTGACTGACTCAGTCCATCTCAGGGTGCCTGGTTGGAGTGCTGACTGACTCAGTCCCTCTCAGGGTGCCTGGTTGTAGTGCTGACTGACTCAGTCCATCTCAGGGTGTGTGGTTGGAGTGCTGACTGACTCGGTCACTCTCAGGGTGCCTGATTGAAGTGCTGACTGACTCAGTCCCTCTCAGGGTGCCTGATTGGAGTGCTGACTGACTCAGTCCTTCTCAGGGTGTGTGGTTGGAGTGCTGACTGACTCAGTCCCTCCCAGGGTGTGTGGTTGGAGTGCTGACTGACTCAGTCCCTCTCAGGGTGCCTGATTGAAGTGCTGACTGACTCAGTCCATCTCAGGGCGTGGTTGGAGTGCTGACTGACTCAGTCCCTCTCAGGGTGCCTGGTTGGAGTGCTGACTGACTCAGTCCCTCTCAGGGTGCCTGGTTGTAGTGCTGACTGACTCAGTCCATCTCAGGGTGTGTGGTTGGAGTGCTGACTGACTCGGTCCCTCTCAGGGTGCCTGATTGAAGTGGACTGAATCAGTCCCTCTCAGGGTGCCTGATTGGAGTGCTGACTGACTCAGTCCATCTCAGGGTGCCTGATTGGAGTGCTGACTGACTCAGTCCATCTCAGGGTGCCTGATTGGAGTGCTGACTGACTCAGTCCATCTCAGGGTGCCTGATTGGAGTGCTGACTGACTCAGTCCCTCTCAGGGTGCGTGATTGGAGTGCTGACTGACTCAGTCCATCTCAGGGTGCATGGTTGAAGAGCTGACTGACTCAGTCCCTCTCATCACAATAATGTAGTGCTTTGATTTTGAGCATCTGAGATGAGGTGTTTTGACTTTGAGTGTCTGAGATGAGGTGTTTTGACTTTGAGTGTCTGAGATGAGGTGTTTTGACTTTCAATGTCTGAGATGAGGTGCTTTGACTTTCAACGTCTGAGATGAGGTGCTTTCGCCCAAGCTGGTCTTATGCTCATACTCAAGGTTGGGGCTGGCCACAATCTCTCTTCTGTTTCAAAAATGGAACATGTTTTTTTAGAATAGGGTATCATTATTATAATTTGGTGCTTTTATATATTATATTTAGGCAATAAGGCCAGAGGAGGTGTTGTATATGGTCAAAATACTATGGGTTAAGGGCTGTTCTTATACACAACAAACATTTTGGGGGTCTACTCCCGCTTCTCTCCTCCGTCGTTCGACGTCGCCGGTCTCCATCATTACACAAACCTGGCATCCATCATTACACACACCTGACATCCATCATTACATGCACCTGGCATCCATCATTAGGGACACCTGTCATCCATCATTAGGGACACCTGGCATCCATCATTACGCACACCTGGCATCCATCATTACATGCACCTGGCATCCATCAATACGGACACCTGGCATCCATCATTACATGCACCTGGCATCCATCATTACACACCTGGCATCCATCATTACATGCACCTGGCATCCATCATTAGGGACACCTGGCATCCATCATTACACACACCTGGCATCCATCATTACACGCACCTGGCATCCATAATTACATGCACCTGGCATCCATCATTCCATGCACCTGGCATCCATCATTACACGCACCTGGTATCCATCATTACACGAACCTGGCATCCATCATTACACGCACCTGGCATCCATCATTACACGCACCTGCTATCCATCATTACACGCACCTGGCATCCATCATTACACGCACCTGGCATCCATCATTACACGCACCTGGCATCCATCATTACATGCACCTGGCATCCATCATTATGCGCACCTGGCATCCATCATTACACGCACCTGGCATCCATCATTACACGCACCTGGCATCCATCATTACATGCACCTGGCATCCATCATTACACACACCTGGCATCCATCATTACACGCACCTGGCATCCATCATTACGGACACCTGGCTAATGTTAAGACTCTCACAACTTCCTTATAGGCATACCTTACAGCACATTTTCAAAACACCACCAGCCCTCTCGACTAACAAATGGCCTGAAACTGAAAATGACTGACGGGAAGATTGATACCGGAGCTCCAATGCAGTTTTCACTACTGATCCGACACTATGTACAAGAAGAGGGTATCCAAATAACCCTAACCCTAATCCTAACCCTAACCCTAATCCTAACCCTAACCATAACCCTAACCCTAACCCTAATCCTAACCCTAACCCTAACCCTAGTCCTAACCCTAACCCTAATCCTAACCCTAACCATAACCCTAACCCTAACCCTAATCCTAACCCTAACCCTAACCCTAGTCCTAACCCTAACCCTGAGCCTAATCCTAATCCAGGCAATCAGGAAACCCATTTATGTCTGTCTCTGTGAGAGGTGGCAGAAAAGTAGGCTAAACTGTCTCAAATGAGAATGTCTTGACTTTAGGAAACATTGACTAATGTTGCTCCAACAATAATGTTTATCCTGTAATGTGTACAGTCAACAGACACAACACATGCTACAGAGTGGAGAAACAAATGAGAAAAAAACACAAGACACTGAAGGGAAAGAGAGAGAGAGAGAGAAAGGAGTAAAGCGTGAGAGAAATACAAGTATGACATTGTGACAAGGTGGTGCCGACAGACATGGTTGCCCTGTTTCTAGCTTCTAGCCAACTTGCAGTATTGTTATTATTTTAGTGTTATTTCGAACATTTCTTGTATTATTATTACCTACAGCCGGAAATAACTTTTAGATATTATATCGGCGGTCACGCACCATAAATTCGACATCCCTGACTTGGATCCTTTGCTTGAACTATCCGAGGGCAGCTCCATTCATCCCGGGGTCTACACCAACATGCTGATGCGAGAGAAAGAAGAAGTGGAGTCCTAGTCAGGAGGCTGCATACCACCCACCTCTTCCGAGTATATTACTCACTAACGTTCAGTCCCTGGACAATAAAGTAGCGCGAGGATCTCCTTCCAGAGAGCCATCAGGGGACTGTAACATACTCTGTTTAACAGAATCATATTATCCCTGTCCATTCAGGCAGTGGGGATCTCCGTCCCATTGGGTAGACAGGAATTAAGAACTCTCTGGGGGAAAAGAAAGGTGGAGGGGTTTGTTTCATGATTAACAACTCATGGTATCATTATGGTAACGTACAGGAACTCAAGTCCTTTTGTTCTCCCAGTCTAAAATACTTCACCAATCAAATACCGACCGCATTTCCTCCCGATAATTTTTTTTTCGGTCATAGAAACACAAGCACATTGCTAGGTATTACTGTTGGAGCTAGAAACACAAGCATATTGTTAGGTATTACTGTTGGAGCTAGAAACACAAGCATATTGCTAGGTATTACTGTTGGAGCTAGAAACACAAGCATATTGTTAGGTATTACTGTTGGAGCTAGAAACACAAGCATATTGTTAGGTATTACTGTTGGAGCTAGAAACACAAGCATATTGTTAGGTATTACTGTTGGAGCTAGAAACACAAGCATATTGTTAGGTATTACTGTACTGTTGGAGCTAGAAACACAAGCATATTGTTAGGTATTACTGTTGGAGCTAGAAACACAAGCATGTTGTTAGGTATTACTGTTGGAGCTAGAAACACAAGCATATTGTTAGGTATTACTGTTGGAGCTAGAAACACAAGCATATTGTTAGGTATTACTGTTGGAGCTAGAAACACAAGCATATTGTTAGGTATTACTGTTGGAGCTAGAAACACAAGCATATTGTTAGGTATTACTGTTGGAGCTAAAAACACAAGCATATTGTTAGGTATTACTGTACTGTTGGAGCTAGAAACACAAGCATATTGCTAGGTATTACTGTACTGTTGGAGCTAGAAACATAAGCATATTGTTAGGTATTACTGTACTGTTGGAGCTAGAAACACAAGCATGTTGTTAGGTATTACTGTTGGAGCTAGAAACACAAGCATATTGTTAGGTATTACTGTTGGAGCTAGAAACACAAGCATATTGTTAGGTATTACTGTTGGAGCTAGAAACACAAGCATATTGTTAGGTATTACTGTTGGAGCTAGAAACACAAGCATATTGTTAGGTATTACTGTTGGAGCTAGAAACACAAGCATATTGTTAGGTATTACTGTTGGAGCTAGAAACACAAGCATATTGTTAGGTATTACTGTTGGAGCTAGAAACACAAGCATATTGTTAGGTATTACTGTTGGAGTGTCACGCCCTGGTCAAAGTATTTTGTGTTTATCTTTATGTATTTGGTCAGGCCAGGGTGTGGCATGGGGTTTTTGTAATTGTGGTGTGTTTTGTCTTGGGGTTTTGGTGGTGGTATTGGGATTGTAGCTTAGTGGGGTTATCTAGCAAAGTCTATGGCTGTCTGGAGTGGTTCTCAATCAGAGGCAGGTGTTTATCGTTGTCTCTGATTGGGAACCATATTTAGGCAGCCATATTCTTTGAGTTTGTCGTGGGTGATTGTCCTTAGTGTCCTATGTGTACTCTCGGTTAGTTTGCACTAGATAGGCTGTTTCGGTTTCGATTACGTTTATTGTTTTGTGTAGTGTTCGTGTTTCTTTGTTTGATTAAACATGAATCTAAATCGACACGCTGCAGTTTGGTCCGACTCTCCTTCATCACCACTAGAAAACCGTAACATGGAGCTAGAGACACAAGCATATTGTTAGGTATTACTGTTGGAGCTAGAAACACAAGCATATTGTTAGGTATTACTGTTGGAGCTAGAAACACAAGCATATTGTTAGGTATTACTGTTGGAGCTAGAAACACAAGCATATTGTTAGGTATTACTGTTGGAGCTAGAAACACAAGCATATTGTTAGGTATTACTGTTGGAGCTAGAAACACAAGCATATTGCTAGGTATTACTGTACTGTTGGAGCTAGAAACACAAGCATACTGCTAGGTATTACTGTTGGAGCTAGAAACACAAGCATATTGTTAGGTATTACTGTACTGTTGGAGCTAGAAACACAAGCATATTGTTAGGTATTACTGTTGGAGCTAGAAACACAAGCATATTGTTAGGTATTACTGTTGGAGCTAGAAACACAAGCATATTGTTAGGTATTACTGTACTGTTGGAGCTAGAAACACAAGCATATTGTTAGGTATTACTGTTGGAGCTAGAAACACAAGCATATTGTTAGGTATTACTGTTGGAGCTAGAAACACAAGCATATTGCTAGGTATTACTGTACTGTTGGAGCTAGAAACACAAGCATATTGTTAGGTATTACTGTTGGAGCTAGAAACACAAGCATATTGTTAGGTATTACTGTTGGAGCTAGAAACACAAGCATATTGTTAGGTATTACTGTTGGAGCTAGAAACACAAGCATATTGTTAGGTATTACTGTTGGAGCTAGAAACACAAGCATATTGTTAGGTATTACTGTTGGAGCTAGAAACACAAGCATATTGTTAGGTATTACTGTACTGTTGGAGCTAGAAACACAAGCATGTTGTTAGGTATTACTGTTGGAGCTAGAAACACAAGCATACTGTTAGGTATTACTGTTGGAGCTAGAAACACAAGCATATTGTTAGGTATTACTGTTGGAGCTAGAAACACAAGCATATTGTTAGGTATTACTGTTGGAGCTAGAAACACAAGCATATTGTTAGGTATTACTGTTGGAGCTAGAAACACAAGCATATTGTTAGGTATTACTGTTGGAGCTAGAAACACAAGCATATTGTTAGGTATTACTGTTGGAGCTAGAAACACAAGCATTACTGTTGGAGCTAGAAACACAAGCATATTGTTAGGTATTACTGTTGGAGCTAGAAACACAAGCATATTGTTAGGTATTACTGTTGGAGCTAGAAACACAAGCATATTGTTAGGTATTACTTGTTGGAGCTAGAAACACAAGCATATTGTTAGGTATTACTGTACTGTTGGAGCTAGAAACACAAGCATATTGTTAGGTATTACTGTACTGTTGGAGCTAGAAACACAAGCATATTGTTAGGTATTACTGTTGGAGCTAGAAACACAAGCATATTGTTAGGTATTACTGTTGGAGCTAGAAACACAAGCATATTGTTAGGTATTACTGTTGGAGCTAGAAACACAAGCATATTGTTAGGTATTACTGTTGGAGCTAGAAACACAAGCATATTGTTAGGTATTACTGTTGGAGCTAGAAACACAAGCATATTGTTAGGTATTACTGTTGGAGCTAGAAACACAAGCATATTGTTAGGTATTACTGTTGGAGCTAGAAACACAAGCATATTGTTAGGTATTACTGTACTGTTGGAGCTAGAAACACAAGCATATTGTTAGGTATTACTGTTGGAGCTAGAAACACAAGCATATTGTTAGGTATTACTGTTGGAGCTAGAAACACAAGCATATTGTTAGGTATTACTGTACTGTTGGAGCTAGAAACACAAGCATATTGTTAGGTATTACTGTTGGAGCTAGAAACACAAGCATATTGTTAGGTATTACTGTTGGAGCTAGAAACACAAGCATATTGCTAGGTATTACTGTTGGAGCTAGAAACACAAGCATATTGTTAGGTATTACTGTTGGAGCTAGAAACACAAGCATATTGTTAGGTATTACTGTTGGAGCTAGAAACACAAGCATATTGTTAGGTATTACTGTTGGAGCTAGAAACACAAGCATATTGTTAGGTATTACTGTTGGAGCTAGAAACACAAGCATATTGTTATTACTGTTGGAGCTAGAAACACAAGCATATTGCTAGGTATTACTGTTGGAGCTAGAAACACAAGCATGTTGTTAGGTATTACTGTTGGAGCTAGAAACACAAGCATATTGTTAGGTATTACTGTTGGAGCTAGAAACACAAGCATATTGTTAGGTATTACTGTTGGAGCTAGAAACACAAGCATATTGTTAGGTATTACTGTTGGAGCTAGAAACACAAGCATATTGTTAGGTATTACTGTTGGAGCTAGAAACACAAGCATATTGTTAGGTATTACTGTTGGAGCTAGAAACACAAGCATATTGTTAGGTATTACTGTACTGTTGGAGCTAGAAACACAAGCATATTGTTAGGTATTACTGTTGGAGCTAGAAACACAAGCATATTGTTAGGTATTACTGTTGGAGCTAGAAACACAAGCATATTGTTAGGTATTACTGTTGGAGCTAGAAACACAAGCATATTGTTAGGTATTACTGTTGGAGCTAGAAACACAAGCATATTGTTAGGTATTACTGTTGGAGCTAGAAACACAAGCATATTGT
This sequence comes from Oncorhynchus tshawytscha, assembly GCF_018296145.1. Classification (NCBI taxonomy): domain Eukaryota; kingdom Metazoa; phylum Chordata; class Actinopteri; order Salmoniformes; family Salmonidae; genus Oncorhynchus; species Oncorhynchus tshawytscha. Next base: position 31,096,320 of record NC_056452.1, on the reverse strand, counting down.
TAGGTATTACTGTTGGAGCTAGAAACACAAGCATATTGTTAGGTATTACTGTTGGAGCTAGAAACACAAGCATATTGTTAGGTATTACTGTTGGCGCTAGAAACACAAGCATATTGTTAGGTATTACTGTTGGAGCTAGAAACACAAGCATATTGTTAGGTATTACTGTTGGAGCTAGACACACAAGCATATTGCTAGGTATTACTGTTGGAGCTAGAAACACAAGCACATTGTTAGGTATTACTGTACTGTTGGAGCTAGAAACACAAGCATATTGTTAGGTATTACTGTACTGTTGGAGCTAGAAACACAAGCACATTGTTAGGTATTACTGTACTGTTGGAGCTAGAAACACAAGCATATTGCTAGGTATTACTGTTGGAGCTAGAAACACAAGCATATTGTTAGGTATTACTGTTGGAGCTAGAAACACAAGCACATTGTTAGGTATTACTGTTGGAGCTAGAAACACAAGCATATTGTTAGGTATTACTGTTGGAGCTAGAAACACAAGCATATTGTTAGGTATTACTGTTGGAGCTAGAAACACAAGCATATTGTTAGGTATTACTGTACTGTTGGAGCTAGAAACACAAGCATATTGTTAGGTATTACTGTACTGTTGGAGCTAGAAACACAAGCATATTGATAGGTATTACTGTACTGTTGGAGCTAGAAACACAAGCATGTTGTTAGGTATTACTGTTGGAGCTAGAAACACAAGCATATTGTTAGGTATTACTGTTGGAGCTAGAAACACAAGCATATTGTTAGGTATTACTGTTGGAGCTAGAAACACAAGCATATTGTTAGGTATTACTGTTGGAGCTAGAAACACAAGCATATTGTTAGGTATTACTGTACTGTTGGAGCTAGAAACACAAGCATATTGTTAGGTATTACTGTTGGAGCTAGAAACACAAGCATATTGTTAGGTATTACTGTTGGAGCTAGAAACACAAGCATATTGTTAGGTATTACTGTTGGAGCTAGAAACACAAGCATATTGTTAGGTATTACTGTTGGAGCTAGAAACACAAGCATATTGTTAGGTATTACTGTTGGAGCTAGAAACACAAGCATATTGTTAGGTATTACTGTTGGAGCTAGAAACACAAGCATATTGTTAGGTATTACTGTTGGAGCTAGAAACACAAGCATATTGTTAGGTATTACTGTTGGAGCTAGAAACACAAGCATATTGTTAGGTATTACTGTTGGAGCTAGAAACACAAGCATATTGTTAGGTATTACTGTTGGAGCTAGAAACACAAGCATATTGTTAGGTATTACTGTTGGAGCTAGAAACACAAGCATATTGTTAGGTATTACTGTTGGAGCTAGAAACACAAGCATATTGTTAGGTATTACTGTTGGAGCTAGAAACACAAGCATATTGTTAGGTATTACTGTTGGAGCTAGAAACACAAGCATATTGTTAGGTATTACTGTTGGAGCTAGAAACACAAGCATATTGTTAGGTATTACTGTTGGAGCTAGAAACACAAGCATATTGTTAGGTATTACTGTTGGAGCTAGAAACACAAGCATATTGTTAGGTATTACTGTTGGAGCTAGAAACACAAGCATGTTGTTAGGTATTACTGTTGGAGCTAGAAACACAAGCATATTGTTAGGTATTACTGTTGGAGCTAGAAACACAAGCATATTGTTAGGTATTACTGTTGGAGCTAGAAACACAAGCATATTGTTAGGTATTACTGTTGGAGCTAGAAACACAAGCATATTGTTAGGTATTACTGTTGGAGCTAGAAACACAAGCATATTGTTAGGTGTTACTGTTGGAGCTAGAAACACAAGCATATTGTTAGGTATTACTGTTGGAGCTAGAAACACAAGCATATTGTTAGGTATTACTGTTGGAGCTAGAAACACAAGCATGTTGTTAGGTAGTACTGTTGGAGCTAGAAACACAAGCATATTGTTAGGTATTACTGTTGGAGCTAGAAACACAAGCATATTGTTAGGTATTACTGTTGGAGCTAGAAACACAAGCATATTGTTAGGTATTACTGTTGGAGCTAGAAACACAAGCATATTGTTAGGTATTACTGTTGGAGCTAGAAACACAAGCATATTGTTAGGTATTACTGTTGGAGCTAGAAACACAAGCATATTGTTAGGTATTACTGTTGGAGCTAGAAACACAAGCATGTTGTTAGGTATTACTGTTGGAGCTAGAAACACAAGCATATTGTTAGGTATTACTGTTGGAGCTAGAAACACAAGCATATTGTTAGGTATTACTGTTGGAGCTAGAAACACAAGCATATTGTTAGGTATTACTGTTGGAGCTAGAAACACAAGCATATTGTTAGGTATTACTGTTGGAGCTAGAAACACAAGCATATTGTTAGGTATTACTGTTGGAGCTAGAAACACAAGCATATTGTTAGGTATTACTGTACTGTTGGAGCTAGAAACACAAGCATATTGTTAGGTATTACTGTTGGAGCTAGAAACACAAGCATATTGTTAGGTATTACTGTTGGAGCTAGAAACACAAGCATATTGTTAGGTATTACTGTTGGAGCTAGAAACACAAGCATATTGTTAGGTATTACTGTTGGAGCTAGAAACACAAGCATATTGTTAGGTATTACTGTTGGAGCTAGAAACACAAGCATATTGTTAGGTATTACTGTTGGAGCTAGAAACACAAGCATATTGTTAGGTATTACTGTTGGAGCTAGAAACACAAGCATATTGTTAGGTATTACTGTTGGAGCTAGAAACACAAGCATATTGTTAGGTATTACTGTTGGAGCTAGAAACACAAGCATATTGTTAGGTATTACTGTTGGAGCTAGAAACACAAGCATATTGTTAGGTATTACTGTTGGAGCTAGAAACACAAGCATATTGTTAGGTATTACTGTTGGAGCTAGAAACACAAGCATATTGTTAGGTATTACTGTTGGAGCTAGAAACACAAGCATATTGTTAGGTATTACTGTTGGAGCTAGAAACACAAGCATATTGTTAGGTATTACTGTTGGAGCTAGAAACACAAGCATATTGTTAGGTATTACTGTTGGAGCTAGAAACACAAGCATATTGTTAGGTATTACTGTTGGAGCTAGAAACACAAAGCATATTGTTAGGTATTACTGTTGGAGCTAGAAACACAAGCATATTGTTAGGTATTACTGTTGTTGAGCTAGAAACACAAGCATATTGTTAGGTATTACTGTTGGAGCTAGAAACACAAGCATATTGTTAGGTATTACTGTTGGAGCTAGAAACACAAGCATATTGTTAGGTATTACTGTTGGAGCTAGAAACACAAGCATATTGTTAGGTATTACTGTTGGAGCTAGAAACACAAGCATATTGCTAGGTATTACTGTTGGAGCTAGAAACACAAGCATATTGCTAGTATTACTGTTGGAGCTAGAAACACAAGCATATTGTTAGGTATTACTGTTGGAGCTAGAAACACAAGCATATTGTTAGGTATTACTGTTGGAGCTAGAAACACAAGCATATTGTTAGGTATTACTGTTGGAGCTAGAAACACAAGCATATTGTTAGGTATTACTGTTGGAGCTAGAAACACAAGCATATTGTTAGGTATTACTGTTGGAGCTAGAAACACAAGCATATTGTTAGGTATTACTGTTGGAGCTAGAAACACAAGCATATTGTTAGGTATTACTGTTGGAGCTAGAAACACAAGCATATTGTTAGGTATTACTGTTGGAGCTAGAAACACAAGCATATTGTTAGGTATTACTGTTGGAGCTAGAAACACAAGCATATTGTTAGGTATTACTGTACTGTTGGAGCTAGAAACACAAGCATATTGTTAGGTATTACTGTTGGAGCTAGAAACACAAGCATATTGTTAGGTATTACTGTTGGAGCTAGAAACACAAGCATATTGTTAGGTATTACTGTTGGAGCTAGAAACACAAGCATATTGCTAGGTATTACTGTTGGAGCTAGAAACACAAGCATATTGCTAGGTATTACTGTTGGAGCTAGAAACACAAGCATATTGTTAGGTATTACTGTTGGAGCTAGAAACACAAGCATATTGTTAGGTATTACTGTTGGAGCTAGAAACACAAGCATATTGTTAGGTATTACTGTACTGTTGGAGCTAGAAACACAAGCATATTGTTAGGTATTACTGTACTGTTGGAGCTAGAAACACAAGCATATTGTTAGGTATTACTGTTGGAGCTAGAAACACAAGCATATTGTTAGGTATTACTGTTGGAGCTAGAAACACAAGCATATTGTTAGGTATTACTGTTGGAGCTAGAAACACAAGCATATTGTTAGGTATTACTGTACTGTTGGAGCTAGAAACACAAGCATATTGATAGGTATTACTGTACTGTTGGAGCTAGAAACACAAGCATGTTGTTAGGTATTACTGTTGGAGCTTGAAACACAAGCATATTGTTAGGTATTACTGTTGGAGCTAGAAACACAAGCATATTGTTAGGTATTACTGTACTGTTGGAGCTAGAAACACAAGCATATTGTTAGGTATTACTGTTGGAGCTTGTGCTTGTGTTTCCATCTCCATCTCTGTCACCCTCTCCATCTCCGTCTCCCTCTCCCTCTCCCTCTCTGTCACCCTCTCCGTCTCCCTCTCCCTCTCCCTCTCCCTCTCCATCTCCATCTCTGTCTCCCTCTCCCTCTCCGACTCCCTCTCCCTCTCCATCTCCCTCTTCCTCTCCTTCTCCGTCTCCGTCTCTCTCTCCCTCTCCGTCTCCTTCTCGCTCTCCGTCTCCGTCTCCCTCTCCGTCTCCCTCTCCGTCTCCCTCTCCCTCTCCATCTCCGTCTCCCTCTCCATCTCCCTCTCCGTCTCCCTCTCCCTTTCCTACTCCCTCTCCTTCTTCATCTCCTTCTCCTTCTCCCACTCCATCTCCCTCTCCCTCTCCCTTTCCTACTCCCTCTCCTTCTTCATCTCCTTCTCCTTCTCCCACTCCACCTCCCTCTCCCTCTCCCTCTCCGTTTCCCTCTCCCTCTCCTTCTCCTCTCCGTCTCCCTCTCCATCTCCCTCTCCGTCTCCCTCTCCTTCTCCCTCTCTATATCCCTCTCCCTCTCCCTCTCCGTCTCCCTCTTCCTTTCCTACTCCCTCTCCTTCTTCATCTCCTTCTCCTTCTCCCACTCCCTCTCCCTCTCCCGCTCCCTCTTCCTCTCCCTCTCCCTCTCCCTCTCCCTCTCCCTCTCCGTTTCCCTCTCCCTCTCCCTCTCCCTCTCCCTCTCCGTCTCCGTCTCCGTCTCCGTCTCCCTCTCCCTCTCCCTCTCCCTCTCCCTCTCTGTCTCCGTCTCCCTGTCCCTCTCCCTCTCCGTCTCCCTCTCCGTCTCTCTCTCCGTCTCCGTCTCCCTCTCCCTTTCCTTCTCCCTCTCCTTCTTCATCTCCTTCTTCTTCTCCCTCTCCGTCTCCCTCTCCCTCTCCATCTCCGTCTCCGTCTCCCTCTCCATCTCCATCTCCGTCTCCCTCTCCTTCTTCATCTCCTTTTTCTTCTCCTAATCTGTCTCCGTCTCCTTCTCCGTCTCCTTCTCCGTCTCCGTCTCCGTCTCCGTCTCCGTCTCCGTCTCCGTCTCCGTCTCCGTCTCCGTCTCCGTCTCCTTCTCCTAATCCGTCTCCGTCTCCCTCTCCCTCTCCGTCTCCTTCTCCTTCTCCGTCTCCCTCTCCCTCTCCCTCTCTGTCTCCGCCTCCCTCTCCCTCTCCCTCTCCCTCTCCGTCTCTATCTCCATCTCCATCTCCATCTCCATCTCCATCTCCATCTCCATCTCCTCTCCCTCTCCCTCTCCCTCTCCGTCTCCGTCTCCGTCTCCGTCTCCGTCTCCCTCTCCCTCTCCCTCTCCGTCTCCCTCTCCCGTCTCCGTCTCCGTCTCCGTCTCCGTCTCCCTCTCCGTCTCCGTCTCCGTCTCCGTCTCTGTCTCTGTCTCTGTCTCCGTCTCTGTCTCCATCTCCTACTCCCTCTCCTTCTCCTTCTCCCTCTCCCTCTACGTCTCCCTCTCCGTCTCCGTCTCTGTCTCCATCTCCTACTCCCTCTCCTTCTCCTTCTCCCTCTCCCTCTACGTCTCCCTCTCCGTCTCCGTCTCTGTCTCTGTCTCTGTCTCTGTCTCTGTCTCTGTCTCTGTCTCCGTCTCCCTCTCCCTCTCCAATATCCGTCTCTGTCTCCCTCTCCCTCTCCATCTCAGTCTCTGTCTCTCTCTCCCTCTCCGTCTCCCTCTCTGTCACCCTCTCCGTCTCCATCTCCTTCTCCCTCTACCTCTCCTTCTCCCTCTCCCTCTCCCGGAGACGGAGAGGGAGACGGAGAGGGAGAGGGAGACGGAGAGGGAGAGATTGTACGTTGTCTTAGTTTGTGTTAAAGTGGAAAGTGTGTTTTGATAGATTGATAGAGAGAAAGAATGTAGGAGAAAAAGACAGTAGGCAACCAGGTTTTTCTGTCAGAACATGTATGAATTGAATCCCTGTGGCTGGGAGCTGTACTGAGATCCATGCAGCCTGTGTGTGTTCAGGGCTCAAGGGGAAGCTATATGCCAGCTAGCATGTCTGATCCTGGCCAGACTATGTACTGTATGTTCTGTAAGTCTACTGCTGCTTTGAGGGAGGGAGAGAGGGAGGGAGAGATGGGGAGAGGGAGGGAGAGTGACACGGAGAGAGAGATGGGGGAGAGATGGGGCGAGATGGAAAGAGCGAGAGAGAGAGAGAGAGAGAGAGAGAGAGGGTTAGGATCACTTCTAAGGTGGTTCTCTCCTGTGTAGTCTCTTCAGGATATCTAAAAGTCTGGTAACGTTTACACGATGTGTTTATGAGAGTGGCTTTTACAGAACGGGTCAGAGACCACTATCAGCGATCTGCTCAGAGATAAATATGTTTCGCTGTAAAAGGTGGTCGCTTGGTTTACTTTATTCTATAGCGTTTATTCTAAAGCAACTCTCTGGGATGACGTATAGTTTTTAAGACAGTCTGAAGTGATAATAGCTGTCTGTTGTGGGTTGAGAAGGAGGTGACTAATTTAAGGCGGGGATGAAGGGTGGGTTGAGAAGGTAACTAGTTTAGGGCCGTGATGAAGGGTGGGTTGAGAAGGAGGTGACTAGTTTAAGGCGGGGTTGAAGGGTGGGTTGAGAAGGTAACTAGTTTAGGGCCGTGATGAAGGGCTGGTTGAGAAGGAGCTGACTAGTTTAGGGCCGTGATGAAGGTTTGGTTGAGAAGGAGGTGACTAGTTTAGGGCCGTGATGAAGGGTGGGTTGAGAAAGTGACTAGTTTAGGGCTGTGATGAAGGGTGGGTTGAGAAGGAGCTGACTAGTTTAGGGCCGTGATGAGGGTGGGTTGAGGAGGTGACTAGTTTAGGGCCGTGATGAAGGGTTGGTTGAGAAGGAGGTGACTAGTTTAGGGCGGTGATGAGGGTGGGTTGAGAAGGAGGTGACTAGTTTAGGGCCGTGATGAGGGTGGGTTGAGAAGGTGACTAGTTTAGGGCCGTGATGAAGGGTGGGTTGAGAAGGAGCTGACTAGTTTAGGGCCGTGATGAGGGTGGGTTGAGAAGGTGACTAGTTTAGGGCCGTGATGAAGGGTGGGTTGAGAAGGTGACTAGTTTAGGGCCGTGATGAGGGTGGGTTGAGAAGGTGACTAGTTTAGGGCCGTGATGAAGGGTGGGTTGAGAAGGAGGTGACTAGTTTAGGGCCGTGATGAAGGGTTGGTTGAGAAGGAGGTGACTAGTTTAGGGCGGTGATGAGGGTGGGTTGAGAAGAAGGTGACTAGTTTAGGGCGGTGATGAAGGGTGGGTTGAGAAAGAGCTGACTAGTTTAGGGGTGTGATGAAGGGTGGGTTGAGAAGGTTGATACCCAAGCGACACAAACTAGTAGAATTTGTACTTGAAATGGGATTCCTTGTTCTTCGTTTTGGGTTCACCAGATTGTGACCAGATTTTCAGTGATATTCTGTACAACTACAATATGCCGTCATAGAGCCAGGAGCTTTAGTCATTTCAGCCGAGGGTTTGAAACATTTTATCTTCAACATGTTATTGTGTCAGTGACAGAGTTGTGTGTGTGACCTGACCTCAGGTCAGTGACAGAGTTGTGTGTATGACCTGACCTCAGGTCAGTGACAGAGTTGTGTGTGTGACCTGACCTCAGGTCAGTGACAGAGTTGTGTGTATGACCTGACCTCAGGTCAGTGACAGAGTTGTGTGTATGACCTGACCCCAGGTCAGTGACAGAGTTGTGTGTGTGACCTGACCTCAGGTCAGTGACAGAGTTGTGTGTATGACCTGACCTCAGGTCAGTGACAGAGTTGTGTGTATGACCTGACCTCAGGTCAGTGACAGAGTTGTGTGTATGACCTGACCTCAGGTCAGTGCCAGAGTTAAGGGGGATGACCGCAGCAGCTTTCCAATCTTTAGGAATCTCAGACGATACCAAAGAGAGGTTGAACAGACTGGTAATAGGGATTGCAACAATGGCGGCGGATAATTTTAGGAAGAGAAGGTCCAACTTGTCTAGCCCGGCTGATTTCTAGGGATCCAGATTTTGCAGCTCTTTCAGGACATCAGCTGTCTGGATTTGGGTGAATGAGAAGCGGGGGGGCTAGTGCCAGTTGCTGCGGGGGGTGCAGAGCTGTTGGCAGGGGTAGCCAGGTTGAAAGCATGGCCAGCCGTAGAAAAATGCTTATTGAAATTCTCGATTATAGTGGATTTATCGGTGGTGACAGTGTTTCCTAGCCTCAGAGCAGTGGGCAGCTGGGAGGAGGTGCTCTTATTCTCCATGGACTATACAGTGTTCCAGAACTTGTTGGAATTGTGCTGCAGGATGCAAATTTCTGTCTGAAAAAGCTAGCCTTTGCTTTCCTAACTGGCGTTATGTATTGGTTCCTGACTTCCCTGAAAAGTTGCATATCGTGGGGACTATTCGAAGCTAGTGCAGTAGGCTACAGGGTGTTTTTGTGCTGCTCAAGGGCAGTCAAGTGAACCAAGGTCTGTATATGTTCTTAATTCAATTTTTTTTTAAAGCGGCATGCTTATTTAAGATGGTGAGGAAAGCACTTTTAAAGAACAACCAGTTATCCTCTACTGATAGGATGAGGTCAATATCCTTCCAGGATACCTGGGACAGGTCGATTAGAAAGGCCTGCTTGCTGAAGTATTTTAGGGAGCGTTTGACAGTGATGAGGGGTGGTCGTTTGACCATGGACCCATTACGGACGCAGGCAATGAGGCAGTGATCGCTGAGATCCTGATTGAAAACAGCAGATGTGTATTGGGCAAGTTGATGATATCTATGAGGGTGCCCATGTTTACGGATTTGGGGTTGTACCTGGTAGGTTCCTTGATAATTTGTGTGAGCTTGAGGGCATCTAGCTTAGATTGTAGGACGGCCGGGGTGTTAAGCATATCCCAGTTTTGGTCACCTGACAGTACGAGCTCTGAAGATAGATGGGGGGGAGGCAATCAATTCACATATGGTGTCCCGGGCACAGCTGGGAGCTGAGAGGGTCTATAACAGGCAGCAACAGTGAGAGACTTATTTCTGGGGAGATGGATCTTTAAAAGTAGAAGCTCGAACTGGATAGTATGCAAGAATCATGACTCTTTCGAGTTTTCAGTTCATCGTTCGGCGGTAGGGAGTCCTGCGTGCTCTCGGCATTACTAACTCAAATTAATGAAATTAGTCAAATATTTGTTCTTTTGACTGAACGAGTCGAAAAGAACAGCATCAGTAAAAAGAGACAAACTTCCCATCACTATTCCAACCAATCACACACCAAGTCCTGCACCCTGTAACTCAAGAAGGCAGTTCCTCATGTTCCAGATTCACATTGACCAACAACAACAACATGCAATCAACGCATTTTTCCAAACAAGAACGATGCAGCTTTCCACTTTGCTTCTTAATATAAAACCACGTTTTCTATTTTATACTACTTGCTCTATGAAAAACACTAGTCAGTTGGCAAGCTGCAAATGTGCCTAAAGAAATGTGTGCTAGCCCTTAATGCTAATTGCTAGCTAGCTAACTGGCTAGCTAAATCCACTGACATAGGGCAAATCTTGCTCTAATACAGGCCGGTATCAGTGTTGGAGTAAATCAGCATTGTTTGTGCAACAGCCCAATCAGAAAGGAAATGGCAAATAATATTTAAAAAATCTTTGTCTGAATGTACCTATCTATCTAAATCTAATCAGGGTCCCATGGGAAACACTGACCAACACTATGGTTCCTACTCTGTCACAACCATATCCGCCCTTACTTTTTAATGAACTGTCATGCCCACTGTATTCCAACCATAAAATAAGAATTATAATTACATTTCTATGATTCCAAAAGTTTACCCAAGTGTTTTGTTCTAGAATTGCAAGTGAAATCGCAATCACAATATTCGGTACAAAAATCACAATTATTTTTTTGTTTTCTGCACATTTCTTGCAGCTCAAACACAATCATAGAAAACAAACATATTCTTTAGTAAAAAAAGGTCCTCAATCATGCTTTTAAATTGCCCTAGAGGCACCAATTCATGCAACTTCCTTCCTTCCTTCCTTCCTTCCTTCCTTCCTTCCTTCCTTCCGTCCTCCCCTCCCCTCCCCCTTTATTAGCATTATTAGCATGGGAAATATATGTTAACATTGCCAAAGCAAGTGAAGTAGATAATAAATAAAAGTGAAATTAACAATAAAAATGAACACTCACAGAAGTTCCAAAATAATAAAGTCATGTCAAATGTCAAATTATGTCTATATACTTGTCCAAAAAGTTTAAGTACAAAAGGGAAAATAAATAAACATAAATATGGGTTGTATTTACAATGGTGTTTGTTCTTCACTGGTTGACCTTTTCTTGTGGCAACAGGACACAAATCTTGCTGCTGTGATGGCACACTGTGGTATTTCACCCAGTAGATATGAGAGTTTATCAAAGCTGGGTTTGTTTTCAAATTCTTTGTGGATTCTCCCTCCCTCCCTCCCTCCCTCCCTCCCTCCCTCCCTCCCTCCCTCCCTCCCTCCCTCCCTCCCTCCCTCCCTCCCTCCCTCCCTTCCTTCCTTCCTCTCTGTCTGTCCGTGGCCCATGTCTGTGTGGGAGGTGGAGGCCCTGGGCCATGGTTGTAGTGTCATAGCAGTCTAAAGTAAACACTCTTTTGCACAACATGTCATGTGACTGATATCACATCCACCCACCCCTTCCATGCAGCTGTTTCCATGGGAATACCCTGTTTTAAAATGACACTACTTGTACAATAATTGACAATAACGACGTAGAGAATACGAAGGTTTTAGGTTCAGTATAACACGTTTGACACAGGGAAGTTGTGGATTTTGTGTGTGGAAGGACATCCTGGCTGTCAGGAGTGGGTGGATGGGATCAGTAAGATTACATGTCCATGCAGAACTGTGATGTTTTACAAAGTCCACATTTTAGAGCCACCATCAACTTTACAATATTATATTCTTGTTAACTTTATAATATTATATTCATGTTAACATTCAATGTTATATTAATGGTAACTTTACAACCATATTAATGATATACATCATAGACCCCAAATACAGCATTCTATCAGAATGACTCCACTCTGAGTGTGTGTCTGAGTGTGTGTCTGAGTGTGTGAACATCAGAGGTATGCCTCCATGTGTGTGTGTGTGTGTGTGTGGGGGGGGTGGTGTGTGCCCATATCCGTGTGATTTTAATCTAGCTCTCACCAGAGAGAGAAGTGACCTACGTGACTCGCAGAGAGAAAGAACATGTTGTGGTAGTGACGGCTCTGCCAGCCTGGAGCAACAATATTGATGCTGGCAGAAGTGGCTGAGACCCTAGCAACTGATGGCTTAGTAATGTTTCCATGACACTTCTGGGGATTGTTACCACATGGACATGTCACTTTTAATAAAGACCTAGTCCAGGGCTCCATACCAAATGGCACCCTATCCCCTTGAAAGGGGTAGATCTGGCGATGGGTTGTGGTCAAAAATGGTACACTATAGGGAAAGGGTTTGGGACGGAAGCCATGCATTTCACGTTCAATATAATGTAAACAGAATCCACAAGCTCCCTACAGGCCCAGACACACACACTGAACACACACACTGAACACACACACTGAACATACACACTGAACACACACACTGAACACACACACTGAACACACACACTGAACACACACACTGAACACACACACACACACACTGAACACACACACTGAACACACACACTGAACACACACATACACACACACTGAACACACACACTGAACACACACACTGAACACACACACTGAACACACACACTGAACACACACACTGAACACACACACTGAACATACACACTGAACACACACACTGAACACACACATACACACACACTGAACACACACACTGAACACACACATACACACACACTGAACACACACACTGAACACACACATACACACACACTGAACACACACACTGAACACACACATACACACACACTGAACATACACACTGAACACACACATACACACACACTGAACATACACACTGAACACACACATACACACACACTGAACATACACACTGAACACACACATACACACACACTGAACATACACACTGAACACACACATACATACACACTGAACACACACACAGGCCTGAACACACACACTGAACATACACACTGAACACACACACCTGAACACACCTGGGGGGTTGACACACCTGAACACAGGCACACTGAACACAGGCCTGGGGGTTGACACAGGCCTGAACACACAGGCCTGGGGGGTTGATACACACACCTGGGGGTTGACGCATGCATCAGGCCTGGGGGGTTGACGCATCAGGCCTGGGGGTTGATGTATGTTTTCACGTTCAGTCTTCAGGCCTCTGCATGGAATGTGTGTGTGTGTTTGTTTGTGTGTCTTATCTGTCTGGATGATAATTAGCATCATATCTGTCTGGATGAGACAGTGTCTTATCTGTCTGGATGATAATTAGCATCATATCTGTCTGGATGAGACAGTGTCTTATCTGTCTGGATGAGACAGTGTCTTATCTATCTGGAGGATAATTAACGTCATATCTGTCTGGATGAGACAGTGTCTTATCTGTCTGGATGATAATTAGCATCATATCTGTCTGGATGAGACAGTGTCTTATCTGTCTGGATGATAATTAGCATCATATCTGTCTGGATGAGACAGTGTCTTATCTATCTGGATGATAATTAGCATCATATCTGTCTGGATGAGACAGTGTCTTATCTGTCTGGATGATAATTAGCATCATATCTGTCTGGATGAGACAGTGTCTTATCTGTCTGGATGAGACAGTGTCTTATCTATCTGGAGGATAATTAGCGTCATATCTGTCTGGATGAGACAGTGTCTTATCTGTCTGGATGATAATTAGCATCATATCTGTCTGGATGAGACAGTGTCTTATCTGTCTGGATGATAATTAGCATCATATCTGTCTGGATGAGACAGTGTCTTATCTATCTGGATGATAATTAGCGTCATATCTGTCTGGATGAGACAGTGTCTTATCTGTCTGGATGAGACAGTGTCTTATCTATCTGGAGGATAATTAGCGTCATATCTGTCTGGATGAGACAGTGTCTTATCTGTCTGGATGAGACAGTGTCTTATCTATCTGGATGATAATTAGCATCATATCTGTCTGGATGAGACAGTGTCCTATCTATCTGGATGATAATTAGCATCATATCTGTCTGGATGAGACAGTGTCTTATCTGTCTGGATGATAATTAGCATCATATCTGTCTGGATGAGACAGTGTCCTATCTATCTGGATGATAATTAGCATCATATCTGTCTGGATGAGACAGTGTCTTATCTGTCTGGATGATAATTAGCATCATATCTGTCTGGATGGTAATTAGCATCATATCTGTCTGGATGAGACAGTGTATTATCTATCTGATGGTGTCTTCATTTAGACAGGGAGTCAATGCTGAGACCAAGGTGTCTTTATTTTGACAGGGAGTCAACGCTGAGACCAAGGTGTCTTTATTTAGACAGGGAGTCAATGCTGAGACCAAGGTGTCTTTATTTAGACAGGGAGTCAATGCTGAGACCGAGGTGTCTTTATTTAGACAGGGAGTCAATGCTGAGACCAAGGTGTCTTTATTTAGACAGGGAGTCAACGCTGAGACCAATGTGTGGTCAGGACAGGGAGTCAATGCTGAGACAAAGGTGTCTTTATTTAGACAGGGAATCAATGCTGAGTGTCACAACTTCTGCCGAAGTCGATGCCTCTCCTTGTTCGGGCGGTGCTCGGCGGTCGACGTCACCGGTCTTCTAGCCATCATTGATCCATGTTTCATTTTCCATTGGTTTTGTCTTGTCTTCCTACACACCTGGTTCCAATCCCATTCATTTATTGTTGTGTATTTAACCCTCTGTTTTCCCTCATGTCCTTGTCAGAGATTGTTTATTTTTATGCTCGTGTTTTATGGACTGGTGTGCGACCGGTTCTTGTTCCCACGTTTATTTATTTATGAACTTTGGTTTTGGAGTTTATGTGTTACGTTATTAAACTACTCCATTGTACCACATTTGATTCTCCTGCTCCTGACTTCCATGTCATCTATACACACGGCATGACACTGAGAAAGGGCTTCAATCTGCCTGAAATGCCCTAAAGATTACAATTTCTTACAGTCAAACCATATGTTTATATAGATAGTAAAAATTACTAGTAAAAATTATTATTCCACCCTTCAGGGACACCCTTAGTAATATCAGGGAAATGTAACTTAACACCATCAGAAGATGGACATTGTGTCATGTCTGACAATAAGTTTTCAAACCAATTGCTTGCCGCCTGATCCAGCCCAATTTCAAATTTCAAATGATTAATGAATGGTCAACTGTATCGAATGATTAATGAATGGTCAACCGTATCGAATGATTAATGAATGGTCAACCGTATCGAATGATTAATGAATGGTCAACTGTATCGAATGATTAATGAATGGTCAACTGTATCGAATGATTAATGAATGGTCAACTGTATCGAATGATTAATGAATGGTCAACCGTATCGAATGCCTTCGACAGCACAACGCTGCCTCTTGTTTATACGGTTTACTATATAATTTATCACCAAGGAAGCAGCAGAAATCGTGCTATTGCCCTGGCCTGACACCAAATGAGGCCCACATCAATATTCAGAATAGGATTAAACGTGTCAACGGAGCACAAGACATGGAGAGAAGAACAGGAAAGGAGAGGAGTAGGTGGAAGGAAGGAAAGAGGAGAGAAAGGAGGAATGAGAGGAGAGAAAGGAGGAATGGGAGGAGAGAGAGGAGGGGAAGGAGGAGTGAGAGGAGGGGAAGGAGGAGAGAGAGGAGGGGAAGGAGGAGAGAGGAGAGGAAGGAGGAGAGAGAGGAGAGGAAGGAGGAGAGAGAGGAGAGGAAGGAGGAATGAGAGGAGAGAAGGGAGGAATGAGGAGGGGAAGGAGGAGAGAGAGGAGAGAAAGGAGGAGAGGAAGGAGGAGAGAGAGGAGAGAAAGGAGGAGAGAGAGGAGAGAATGGAGGAATGAGGAGGGGAAGGAGGAATGAGAGGAGAGAAAGGAGGAATGAGAGGAGGGGAAGAAGGAGTGAGAGGAGGCAAAGCAAGACATGTACAGCATACCCCCCAATCATGGTTCCCTTATATCTAACTGTAGCATCTAGTATTTAACTGGTCAACTGAACACAAGACATGGAGTGAAGAAGTGTGACGGAGAGGAGAAGAGAGAGTAGGGGAACTCAGGTATATTGTCCTCTCTCTCAGTGGATTCATCCATCCTAGAGTTAAATATTCCTCCAGGAAGTGTCTCCGCTTCAATGGAGCGAGTCAACCAGCAGTTAAATCTAAACGAATGGGTCTACTCTCCCCACTCAGTGTGGCAATAGTAGTTTTGGATGTTACAATGAACACTGTTAGAAAAAAGGCTTCCCAAAAAGGTTTTTCGGCTGTCCCCACAGGAGAACTCTTTTTGGTTCCAGCTAGAACTATATTTGGTTCCAGGTTGAACTCTTTTCAGTTCCAGCTAGAACTATATTTGGTTCCAGGTTCAACTCTTTTTGTTTCCAAGTAGAAGAACTCTTTTTGTTTCCAAGTAGAACTCTTTTTGGTTCCAAGTAGAACTCTTTTTGGTTCCAGGTTAGAACCTTTTTTGATACTACTAGCTTCTACCCCCAGACCATCAGACTGCTGAATATATATATACTAATAGCTTCTACCCCCAGACCACCAGGTTGCTGAATAGATACTACTAGCTTCTACTCCCAGACCATCAGGTTGCTGAATACAGTGGGGCAAAAAAGTATTTAGTCAGCCACCAATTGTGCAAGTTCTCTTACTTAAAAAGATGAGGCCTGTCATTTTCATCATAGGTACACTTCAACTATGACAGACAAAATGAGAGAAAAAAAATCCAGAAAATCACATTGTAGGATTTTTTATGAATTTATTTGCAATTCGGCTTGTAAGCTGAAGAACACCATCCCAACCGTGAAGCATGGGGGTGGCAGCATTCATATTGTGGTGGCGCTTTGCTGCAGGAGGGACTGGTGCACTTCACAAAATAGATGGCAACATGAGGAAGGAATATTATGTGGATATATTGAAGCAAGACATCACTCAGGAAGTTAAACTTGGTTGCAAATGGGTCTTCCAAATGGACAATGACCCCAAGCATACTTCCAAAGTTGTGGCAAAATGGCTAAAGGACAACAAAGTCAAGGTATTGAAATGGCCATCACAAAGCCCTGACCTCAATCCTGGGCAGAACTGAAAAAAGTGTGTGTCAGCAAGGAGGCCTACAAACCTCACTCAGTTACACCAGCTCTGTCAGGAGGAATGGGCCAAAATTCACCCAACTTATTGTGGGAAGCTTGTGGAAGGCTACCTGAAACGTTTTAACCAAGTTAAACAATTTAAAGGCAATGCTACCAAATACTAATTAAGTGTACATAAACATCTGACCCACTGGGAATGTGATGAAAGAAATAAAAGCTGAAATAAATAATTCTCTCTACTATTATTCTGACATTTCACATTTTAAAATAAAGTGGTGATCCTAACTGACCTAAGACAGGGATTTTTTTACTAGGTTTAAATGTCAGGAATTGTGAAAAACTGAGTTTAAATGTATTTGGCTCAGGTGTATGTAAACTTCCGACTTCAACGGTACATATGTGGAGTAATGATTCAAATATCAGCTACTATTAAGAAATGAGATAATCAGAAAATGTAGAAACTTGAAAACAGAGCTCAACACTCTGGAGAGGGAATATCGGTCCTAACAATGTTTCTCTGGTAAACAACAACAACCAAATATCAGCTGATACACTTTATTAAGAAAAGAAGCTGAAACTTCAAACAGGATCTTAAATCCTCCTCCTCACCTCCCCACCCAAAATGATTTTAATAAAATAAAAACACTAAACCAGCACTTGACCCCCCCCCCCCTTTCCAAATCTGACTCTACTGGCAGCTACATTTTTGAGGAAAAGGGCACTTTATATGCCTGTGATATGCGATTGTCCCACCTTGCTGTCTTAAGATGAATGCACTAACTGTAAGTCGCTCTGGATAATGTAAAACCTACTGGGCTCATGGTTCTCACCCATTTCCCTGGCTGAAGCAGAAAAGGCAGGAATAAAGTTGGCCAGTCAATTGAAATCTAGAGAAACAGATCGGCTGTAAAGGTTTTCCTCCGAAGAGGTGTAGCAAGGATCGGACCAAAATGCGGCGTGGTAAGTGTCCATGGTTTTTAATATGAAAAACTCAACATGAACACAAAACGTGACCAAAACCGAAACAGTACCATGTGGTCGAACAAACACAGACACGGAAACAATCACCCACAAAACAACATTGAAACCCAGGCTACTTAAGTATGATTCTCAATCAGAGACAACTAATGACACCTGCCTCTGATTGAGAACCATACTAGGCCGAACACAGAAAACCAACCTAGAAACACAAAACATAGAATGCCCAGCCAACTCACGTCCTGACCAACTAAAACAAACAAATAACACTAGAACTAGGGTCAACGTGACATCGGCAAATAGGTGGAGTCAGAAACAAGACAGGCAAGCTGATTACCCATCATGAAGAACCAAACAAGCTGATTACCCATCATGAAGAACCAAACAAGCTGATTACCCATCATGAAGAACCAAACAATATATTTTCAGACTTCTATCAGGAACTTTATACTTCAGACCATCCGTTAGTTAAGCAGAAAGCAGAAGCATTCTTCTTTCAGAATTTGAACCTTCCTAAACTAACAAAGGAAGACAGGAACTATCTCGACCACCCCATTACTTTGGAGGAATTGACCAAAACTATAAGAGAAGGACCCAGTGGTAAAACTCCAGGGTTGGATGGGATACACAGTGATTTCTATGAAATGTTTGCAGAGCAGATTAGCCCAGAAATATTGAAAACATTTAACACATCTACTGACACAGGTGAGCTCCCACCTTCTATGAGTGATCAAATCAAATCAAATCAAATCAATTGTCACATACACATGGTTAGCAGATGTTAATGCGAGTGTAGCGAAATGCTTGTGCTTCTAGTTCCGACAATGCAGTAATAACCAACAAGTAATCTAACTAACAATTCCAAAAAAAAAACTACTGTCTTATACACAGTGTAAGGGGATAAAGAATATGTGCATAAGGATATATGAATGAGTGATGGTACAGAGCAGCATAGGCAAGATACAGTAGATGATATCGAGTACAGTATATACATATGAGATGAGTATGTAAACCAAGTGGCATAGTTAAAGTGGCTAGTGATACATGTATTACATAAGGATGCAGTCGATGATATAGAGTACAGTATCTACGTATGCATATGAGATGAATAATGTAGGGTAAGTAACATTATATAAGGTAGCATTGTTTAAAGTGGCTAGTGATATATTTACATCATTTCCCATCAATTCCCATGATTAAAGTGGCTGGAGTTGAGTCAGTGTCATTGACAGTGTGTTGGCAGTAGCCACTCAATGTTAGTGGTGGCTGTTTAACAGTCTGATGGCCTTGAGATAGAAGCTGTTTTTCAGTCTCTCGGTCCCAGCTTTGATGCACCTGTACTGACCTCGCCTTCTGGATGACAGCGGGGTGAACAGGCAGTGGCTCGGGTGGTTGATGTCCTTGATGATCTTTATGGCCTTCCTGTAGCATCGGGTGGTGTAGGTGTCCTAGAGGGCAGGTAGTTTGCCCCCGGTGATGCGTTGTGCAGACCTCACTACCCTCTGGAGAGCCTTACGGTTGAGGGCGGTGCAGTTGCCATACCAGGCGGTGATACAGCCCGCCAGGATGCTCTCGATTGTGCATCTGTAGAAGTTTGTGAGTGCTTTTGGTGACAAGCCGAATTTCTTCAGCCTCCTGAGGTTGAAGAGGCGCTGCTGCGCCTTCCTCACGATGCTGTCTGTGTGAGTGGACCAATTCAGTTTGTCTGTGATGTGTATGCCGAGGAACTTAAAACTTGCTACCCTCTCCACTACTGTTCCATCGATGTGGATGGGGGTGTTCCCTCTGCTGTTTCCTGAAGTCCACAATCATCTCCTTAGTTTTGTTGACGTTGAGTGTGAGGTTATTTTCCTGACACCACACTCCGAGGGCCCTCACCTCCTCCCTGTAGGCCGTCTCGTCGTTGTTGGTAATCAAGCCTACCACTGTTGTGTCGTCCGCAAACTTGATGATTGAGTTGGAGGCGTGCGTGGCCACGCAGTCGTGGGTGAACAGGGAGTACAGGAGAGGGCTCAGAACGCACCCTTGTGGGGCCCCAGTGTTGAGGATCAGCGGGGAGGAGATGTTGTTGCCTACCCTCACCACCTGGGGGCGGCCCGTCAGGAAGTCCAGAACCCAGTTGCACAGGGCGGGGTCGAGACCCAGGGTCTCGAGCTTGATGACGAGCTTGGAGGGTACTATAGTGTTGAATGCCGAGCTGTAGTCGATGAACAGCATTCTCACATAGGTATTCCTCTTGTCCAGATGGGTTAGGGCAGTGTGCAGTGTGGTTGAGATTGCATCGTCTGTGGACCTATTTGGGCGGTAAGCAAATTGGAGTGGGTCAAGGGTGTCAGGTAGGGTGGAGGTGATATAGTCCTTGACTAGTCTCTCAAAGCACTTCATGATGACGGATGTGAGTGCTACGGGGCGGTAGTCGTTTAGCTCAGTTACCTTAGCTTTCTTGGGAACAGGAACAATGGTGGCCCTCTTGAAGCATGTGGGAACAGCAGACTGGTATAGGGATTGGTTGAATATGTCCGTAAACACACCGGCCAGCTGGTCTGCGCATGCTCTGAGGGCGCGGCTGGGGATGCCGTCTGGGCCTGCAGCCTTGCGAGGGTTAACACGTTTAAATGTCTTACTCACTTCGGCTGCAGTGAAGGAGAGACCGCATGTTTTCGTTGCAGGCCGTGTCAGTGGCACTGTATTGTCCTCAAAGCGGGCAAAAAGTTATTTAGTCTGCCTGGGAGCAAGACATCCTGGTCCGTGACTGGGCTGGGTTTCTTCCTGTAGTCCGTGATTGACTGTAGACCCTGCCACATGCCTCTTGTGTCTGAGCCGTTGAATTGAGATTCTACTTTGTCTCTGTACTGGCGCTTAGCTTGTTTGATAGCCTTGCGGAGGGAATAGCTGCACTGTTTGTATTCAGTCATGTTACCAGACACCTTGCCCTGATTAGAAGCAGTGGTTCGCGCCTTCAGTTCCACACGAATGCTGCCATCAATCCACGGTTTCTGGTTAGGGAATGTTTTAATCGTTGCTATGGGAACGACATCTTCAACGCAAGTTCTAATGAACTCGCACACCGAATCAGCGTATTCGTCAATGTTGTTGTCTGACGCAATACGAAACATCTCCCAGTCCACGTGATGGAAGCAGTCTTGGAGTGTGGAGTCAGCTTGGTCGGACCAGCGTTGGACAGACCTCAGCGTGGGAGCTTCTTGTTTTAGTTTCTGTCTGTAGGCAGGGATGAACAAAATGGAGTCGTGGTCAGCTTTTCCGAAAGGGGGGCGGGGCAGGGCCTTATATGCGTTCCTGACACCACACTCCGAGGGCCCTCACCTCCTCCCTGTAGGCCGTCTCGTCGTTGTTGGTAATCAAGCCTACCACTGTTGTGTCGTCCGCAAACTTGAGTGGGAGCTATCGTCCAATTTCTTTGAAAAATTGTGATGGAGAAGTGTTTTAAAGACGGCCATAGCTCATAAACTGAATTATGTCATTAGCATGTTACCACTGTCCATACCTGTCTATACCTATAAATCCATAGACACAATTATTATTGAGTTTGTTTGGGCCAGTTAAAGGGCCAGGAGGAAACTAGTGAGATTACAGGCAACAACTGAGAAGGGAGGATTAAAGCTCCCAAACATTTAATTATATCAAGAAGCCTTTATAACTGCCCAAATAGGCTCGTTCTATACTGAGAACTCTAATAGGCTTGTTCCTTACTGAGAACTCTAATAGGCTCGTTCTATACTGAGAACTTTAATAGGCTCGTTCTTTACTGAGAACTCTAATAGGCTCGTTCTTTACTGAGAACTCTAATAGGCTCGTTCCTTACTGAGAACTCTAATAGGCTCGTTCTTTACTGAGAACTCTAATAGGCTCGTTCTATACTGAGAACTCTAATAGGCTCGTTCTTTACTGAGAACTCTAATAGGCTCGTTCCTTACTGAGAACTCTAATAGGCTCGTTCTTTACTGAGAACTCTAATAGGCTCGTTCTATACTGAGAACTCTAATAGACTCGTTCTTTACTGAGAACTCTAATAGGCTCGTTCTATACTGAGAACTCTAATAGGCTTGTTCTTTACTGAGAACTCTAATAGGCTCGTTCCTTACTGAGAACTCTAATAGGCTCGTTCTATACTGAGAACTCTAATAGGCTCGTTCTTTACTGAGTACTCTAATAGGCTCATTCCTTACTGAGAACTCTAATAGGCTTGTTCTTTACTGAGAACTCTAATAGGCTCGTTCCTTACTGAGAACTCTAATAGGCTCGTTCTATACTGAGAACTCTAATAGGCTCGTTCTTTTAACTGAGAACTCTAACAGGCTCGTTCTTTACTGAGAACTCTAATAGGCTTGTTCTATACTGAGAACTCTAATAGGCTTGTTCCTTACTGAGAACTCTAATAGGCTCGTTCTTTACTGAGAACTCTAATAGGCTCGTTCTATACTGATAACTCTAATAGGCTCGTTCCTTACTGAGAACTCTAATAGGCTCGTTCTATACTGAGAACTCTAATAGGCTCGTTCTTTACTGAGAACTCTAATAGGCTCGTTCTTTACTGAGAACTCTAATAGGCTCGTTCCTTACTGAGAACTCTAATAGGCTCGTTCTATACTGAGAACTCTAATAGGCTCGTTCTTTAAAGAGAACTCTAATAGGCTCGTTCTATACTGAGAACTCTAATAGGCTTGTTCCTTACTGAGAACTCTAATAGGCTCGTTCTATACTGAGAACTCTAATAGGCTCGTTCTTTAAAGAGAACTCTAATAGGCTCGTTCTATACTGAGAACTCTAATAGGCTCGTTCTTTACTGAGAACTCTAATAGGCTCGTTCCTTACTGAGAACTCTAATAGGCTCGTTCTATACTGAGAACTCTAATAGACTCGTTCTTTACTGAGAACTCTAATAGGCTCGTTCCTTACTGAGAACTCTAATAGGCTCATTCTTTAAAGAGAACTCTAATAGGCTCGTTCTATACTGAGAACTCTAATAGGCTTGTTCCTTACTGAGAACTCTAATAGGCTCTTTCTATACTGAGAACTCTAATAGGCTTGTTCTTTACTGAGAACTCTAATAGGCTCGTTCTTTACTGAGAACTCTAATAGGCTCGTTCCTTACTGAGAACTCTAATAGGCTCGTTCTATACTGAGAACTCTAATAGGCTCGTTCTATACTGAGAACTCTAATAGGCTCGTTCCTTACTGAGAACTCTAATAGGCTCGCTCTATACTGAGAACTCTAATAGGCTCGTTCTTTACTGAGAACTCTAATTTGGGTGGACATGGAGGAAGATTTTAACCCCCCATTCGGAACATCAGATTATTTGAGTCAACAAAAGGTGGGACTGCAGAATCCAATAATGTCCCATAAATAAACATATATGGAGTCAGATTCATTAGAGAGAGAAATCTTCACCTTTCCTGACAAGCTTTGCTTCGTTATGGAACAACCCGAAATTTATACAAGGGGAAACACATGTTTTTCTGGAAAGGTTGGGATAGGAAGAGATAAAGAACATTGGTTGTCTGTTTCAAGAAAACTTGTTCACCTCTTTTGAAAGACTAAAGTCCAAGTATAATTTACAGAAAAAAGATTTTTGGAGATATATCCAGTTTAGATATTGTATGTTTAAGTAACAACAAATTCTCTGTACATTCTGATATGTATTAAGATAGAGATCCTTTGCAGGGCTTATAAATAGCCACCTGATAGGTAGATTTAACGGAACTCGTAAGGGCCTAAAGGCCGTACGGTTAAAAGACCTGGAAGTAACTTTCGGAGAGAAGGAATGGAATATACAGAGGATTGTGAAAGTATTCATCCCCCTTGGTATTTTTCCTATTTTGTTGCCTTACAACCTGGAATTAAAATAGATTTTTGGGGGGTTTGCATCATTTGATTTACACAACTGGCATACCACTTTGAAGATGCAAAATGTGTTTTAATGTGATACAAACCAGAAATAAGACAAAAAACAGAAGCTATAAGCTTGGCACATAGTCTAGTCATCTAGCCACTGGGATTTTTGCCCATTCTTCAAGGCAAAACTGCTTTAGCTCCTTCAAGTTGGATGGGTTCAGGTGTACAGCAATCTTTAAGTCATAACACAGATTCTCAATTGGATTGAGGTCTGGGCTTTGACTAGGCCATTCCAAGACATTTAAATGTTTCCCCTTAATCCACTCGAGTGTTGCTTTAGCAGTATGCTTAGGGTCATTGTCCTGCTGGAAGGTGGACCTCTGTCTCAGTCTCAAATCTCTGGAAGACTGAAACAGGTTTCCCTCAAGAATTTCCCTGTATTTAGCGCTATCCATCATTCCTTAAATTCTGACCAGTTTCCCAGTCCCTGCTGATGGAAAAACATCCCCACAGCATGATGCTGCCACCACCATGCTTCACTGGGGATGGGATTCTCAGGGTGATGAGAAGTGTTGGGTTTGCGCCAGACATAGCGTTTTCCTTGATGGCCAACAAAGCTCAATTTTAGTCTCATCTGCCCAGAGGACCTTCTTCCATATGTTTGGGGAGTCTCCCACAGGCCTTTTGGCGAACACCAAACATGTTTGCTTATTTTGTTCTGGCCACTCTTCCATAAAACCCAGCTCTATGGAGTGTACAGTTTAAAGTGGTCCTATGGACAGATACTCTAATCTCAGATGTTGAGCTTTGCAGCTCCTTCAGGGTTATCTTTGGTCTCTTTGTTGCCTCTCTGATTAATGCCCTCCATGCCTGGTCCATGAGTTTTGGTGGGCGGCCCTCTCTTGGCAGGTTTGTTGTGGTGCCCTATTCTTTATATTTTTAAATAATTTATTTAATGGTGCTCCGTGAGATGTTCAAAGTTAAGGATATTTTTTTATAACCCAACTCTGATCTGTACTTCTCCACAACTTTGTCCCTGACCTGTTTGGAGATCTTCTTGGTCTCCATGGTACCACTTGCTTGGTTGGTGGTGCCCCTTGCTTAGTGGTGTTGCAGACTCTGGGGCCTTTCAGAACAGGTGTATATATACTGAGACCATGTGACAGATCATGTGACACTTAAATACAGTCCACCTGCGTGAAATCTAACTAATTATCTTCTGAAGGTAATTGGTTGCACCAGATCTTATTTAGGGGCTTCATAGCAAAGGGGTGAATACATATGCACGCACCACTTTTCAGTATTTTGAATTTAGAATTTTTAAAATTTCACTTCACCAATTTTGATAATTTTGTGTATGTTCATTACATTTAAATCCCCCCCCAAAATCTATTTAAATGACAGGTTGTAATCCAACAAAATAGGAAAAACGCCAAGGGGTGTGAATACTTTTGCAAGTCACTGTAGTAGTACAACAGATATTCCTCCCTATGAGAGATGCCCGGTTCAAACGGATTCAATTTTAAGTGTTCAATAGGATTCATTGGACTCCTCTGAGGTTGAACAGAATAGGTTTGATAGAATCCAGTCTATGCTGGAGATGTCAGTCGAGTACAGGTGACACACACACACCTGTATACCTGGATACATTTTGGCTGAAGGTAATGGAAAAGATTGGGGATATTCTGGGTACAACAATACCTGCAAATCCTGCTATGCTTTCTCTCAATATCACTAAGGATATTGATAGAGTGAGAAGCTCATGTTTAAACTGGCTAAAAGTTGATCTAACCACAGCCAAAAGAGTCATATTGAGACACTGGAGGGAGAAGAACCCTCCCTCATATTAGGAATTGTACATAGCCTTGGCAGAAACAACTGATATGAAAGATTGATTTATAACATTTATGGCAAACTCAATATCTTTTCTGACATCTGGGGACATTTTCTCTCAGAGAGAGAGAAAGAGAAAACAGAATGTAATGGTCTGATAGACTATCAAATCAAATCAAATCAAATGTTATTGTTCACATGGTTAGCAGATGTAGCGAAACGCTTGTGTTTCTAGCTCCGACAGCGCAGTCATATCTAACAAGTAATCTAACAATTCCACAACAACTACCTAATACACACAAATCTAAAGGGGTGAATAAGAATATGTACATATAAATATATGGATGAGTGATGACTGAGCGGCATAGGCAAGATGGTATAAGATACAGTATATACATATGAGATGAGTATTGTAAGATGTGTAAACATGATTAAAGTAGCATTATTTAAAGTGACTAGTGATCCATTTATTAAAGTGGCCAATGATTTGAGTCTGTATGTAGAAAGCAGCCTCTCTGTGTTAGTGATGGCTGTTTAACAGTCTGATGGCTTTGAGATAGAAGATATTTTTCAGTCTCTTGGTCCCAGCTTTGATGCACCACTACTGACCTCGCCTTCTGGATGGTAGCAGGGCGAACAGGCAGTGGCTCAGGTGATTGATGTCCTTGATGATATTTTTGGCCTTCCTGTAACATCGGGTGGTGTAGGTGTCCTGGAGGGCAGGTAGTTTGCCCCTGGTAATGCGTTGTGAAGGCCTCACCACCCTCTGGAGAGCCTTGCGGTTGAGGACGGTGCAGTTGATACAGCCTGACAGGATGCTCCCAATTGTGTATCTGTAAAAGTTTGTGAGGGTTTTAGGTGACGAGACACATTTCTTCTGCTTCCTGAGGTTGTAATATGGGGGTTATAAGTTTGTTTCCTTTTCTATCTTCTTTATTATATGTGTGGGTTTGGACACACCTACCCATTGAAATGAGTGGCTGAGTTCAGGCTTTTGACTTTTGGAACTGTATATTAATGTCTGCCAAGTTATTGTTTAGAGCTAAATGTAATTAAATAAAATTGTTATATCGTGAAAGGAAACTATTATTTCTAAAAAGATGAGTGATGAGAAGAGAATCGTCCAGCTCATTGTGTATCTCACTACTCCCCCATATGCCGTGTCTTTAAATATGTAGACAGACGGATTAAAAGTATGTTTACGTTGTAATACTTCTGACAGCCAACTGTCTAGCTCCGCCCACAATTTCTGGACTTTATTGCATTCCCAGAAAGCATGGATTATTGAGTCATGATCAGTTTTACACTTAAGACATGACTCTGCCCGTTATGCTGTAGAATTTAGAATTAAGTCTTGGTTGGATAGACTTTCTGCAAGGTTTTGTATATCTTACCTATCATATGAACATCCTTTTATGACACAAATAGATTCCCTCACGGTTGTTCTGATGTCCAAAGGATTTCAAATTGAAATGTCGTTATATGTCACGTTTAAGTTGAATATTTGAAACTATCTACATTGGTCAGTCCACAATTACCTTTTAATTCTGTCATGGAAATAAATGCATTTTCTGTTACCAAGTCATGTAGGCTTTCTGCATTTCCTGTTACCAAGTCATGTAGGCTTTCTGCATTTCCTGTTACCAAGTCATGTAGGCTTTCTGCATTTCCTGTTACCAAGTCATGTAGGCTTTCTGCATTTCCTGTTACCAAGTCATGTAGGCTTTCTGCATTTCCTGTTACCAAGTCATGTAGGCTTTCTGCATTTCCTGTTACCAAGTCATGTAGGCTTTCTGCATTTCCTGTTACCAAGTCATGTAGGCTTTCTGCATTTCCTGTTACCAAGTCATGTAGGCTTTCTATGCCTTTAGATTTACATGTGGACCAATTATTCTGTGCATTCTGAACAGCTCTCCAAGGATTTTTCCATAAGGTTGTGTTTAATAGGAAGTAATATTGGTTCATGTAGAAAGAATTTCATTTTCTTCCATATTGTTATAGTGTTCTTAACTATAAAGTTACTGATGTTCTTATCGTTATCCATTGAAAACAGACACGTGAAAAGATTCTGAGGATGAGCATGATCCTCCTTAGTGCATTTAACTATATGTTTCAAGTGAAAGCCATCTTCAGACTAAGGAAGATGTAAAACTACCCTCAGATTTAGGAAGATGTAAAACTTTACTTTTTATTCTACAAATTTTATTTGCTCTTAGAAAATCTATTGTGACCGAGTATACTTTAAAGAATGTCTACAGTGGGGTAATTGGTATTACTGAAAATAAATATAAAAGAGGTTTATTCTACCTGTAAGATTTATGGGAAGATTATTCCATTTAATTAGATCTGCTTTCATGTTGTTGAGTAATGGAGTAAAGTTCTCTCTGTTGTTTGTTGTCACTTAAGCATCCTAAGTATTTAATATTATTTTGTGGATTGCTGTAGATCATGAGTATTATTTATTTTTTGACATGTTTTTTTATATCCTGAGATTTTTTAGTGTTCTGAAAATATTTTTAACAATGGGGGCATTCAGTTTTCAATATTGGTCAGATACTGTATATCAGGAGATCATCTGCAAATAAGATTCGTTTATATTCATGTTTACCAATACTGATACCTGTTACGTTTGGGTCCTGTCTCATTCTTTCTGCAAGCAGTTCAAATGCCAGTGCAAACAGAACGGGGGAGACGGGACATCTTTGTCTTGTGCCCCTTTCTAAAGCGATTTCACCAGATAATGTATTATTTGTGTATGTTTTTGCTTTAGGACATTTATCCAAACTGTTCATTAAATGTATTATATCCGCTGGGAAGTTGAAAGCAAAAACAAAGTGTTTAATAAAACAGGCCATTCAAGACAATCAAAAGACTTTTCGGCATCAACAGCCATCATTGATCAATCTATATATAGTTGTTTTGCGTATTGTATTAAACTGAAACATGTTCTTGTATTTGTTTGTAAGTGTCTATTTTTAATAAACCCTGTTTGGTGGATCTGTATAAAGTCTGGTAAGACTTTTGCCATTCTATTGCTTATGAGCTTGGTTATTATTTTATTGTCACAAATGATAAAACTTATGGGTCTACAATCAGCAGGGAACTTCAGATTTTCTTGGTTTTAATAGAACTGAAATAACTCTTTGATACATGAAACTAGGAAGTACTGAATTGAGTGAAATGTGCGTTTGTTATTTGTATAAACAGGGATGCTATTTTTTCCAAAAATGTTGAACAGAATTCTATGGTAAACCCATCCAGTATCCTACCTGTACCATGGTTACATTATCCTCCCTGTAACATGGATATATTATCCTCCCTGTAACATGGTTATATTATCCTCCCTGTAACATGGTTATATTATCCTCCCTGTAACATGGTTCTATTATCCTCCCTGTAACATGGTTATATTATCCTCCCTGTAACATGGTTATATTATCCTCCCTGTAACATGGTTATATTATCCTCCCTGTAACATGGTTCTATTATCCTCCCTGTACCATGGTTATATTATCCTCCCTGTAACATGGTTCTATTATCCTCGCTGTACCATGGGATGATTGGAATACTTTGCTTTGAAGACCTGTTGGATTTCAGATCCCAATCACCTGGGCTATGTCCCAAATGACTCCTTATTCCCTACATAGTGAGGTACTTTTGACCAGAGCCCTATGGCACCCTATTCCCTACATAGTCCACTACTTTTGGCCAGGGCCCTGTGGGGAATAGGGTGCCATTTGATCAGCTGCCCTGACATCTCTCCTCCTGGCTGATTCTGATTCTGCTCTCTCACGGTTACATGTTAAATGATCCAGAACACCAACTCATCAGAGGTTTCAAACTGCTTATCTCATATCAATAAGAAGCCAAGGAGTCATTGCCTGTGTCCTGAATGATTACCCTATTCCCCACAGGGCTCTGGTCTAAGGTAGTGCACTATGTAGGGAATAGTGTGCAATTTTGGATACATACCCATTCTAACCTGATGAAACATGACCATCGTCGTAGAAGGGCTGGCAGAGACTGTATGCATCAGTGATACTGATAAGACTTTAAATGGAAAACAAGGTGTGTCACGCCCTGACCTTAGTATTCTTTGTTTTCTTTATTATTTTGGTTAGGTCAGGGTGTGACATGGGTGAATGTATGGTTCCCCTGTCTAGGGTTTTGTATGTTTATGGGGTTGTGTCCGGTCTAGGGGTTTTGTATATCTATGGTTGCCTAGCTTGATTCTCAATTAGAGGCAGCTGTTTATTGTTTTCTCTGATTGGGAACCATATTCAGGCAGCCATATTACTTGAGTGTTTCGTGGGTAATTATCTATGTCTATGTATTAGTTGCTTGTGTATGCACTTATATCATATAGCGTCACGTTCGGTTTATTGTGTTGTGTTTCTTCGTTAAAGAAGTATGTATTCATCTTACGCGCCTTGGTCTCCTCCATACGACGAGCGTGACATTGAGTGAGGCCATCTTAGAAAGTTTGGATGACGTATTGGGACTCATGGGAGAGATTCCTTCAATTGACAATCCCTGGTATGCTTGGAATCAACATGAAGTCATCAGATCTGTGGTCAATAGCTGTAATGATGATGGTGGTCTGGTCAGTGATCAGAACTGTGGTCAATACCTGTAGAGATAGTCTGGTCATTGATCAGAACTGTGGTGATAGTCTGTAGTGATAGTCTGGTCAGTGATCAGAACTGTGTTCAATACCTGTAGTGATAGTCTGGTCAGTTATCAGGACTGTGGTCAATATCTGTAGTGATAGTCTGGTCAGTGATCAGAACTGTGCTCAATACCTGCAGTGATAGTCTGGTCAGTTATCAGGACTGTGGTCAATACCTGTAGTGATAGTCTGGTTAGTTATCAGGACTGTAGTCAATACCTGTAGTGATAGTCTGGTCAGTTATCAGAACTGTAGTCAATACCTGTAGTGATAGTCTGGTCAGTTATCAGGACTGTGGTCAATACCTGTAGTGATAGTCTGGTCAGTTATCAGGACTGTGGTCAATACCTGTAGTGATAGTCTGGTCAGTTATCAGGACTGTGGTCAATACCTGTAGTGATAGTCTGGTCAGTGATCAGAACTGTGGTCAATACCTGTAGTGATAGTCTGGTCAGTTATCAGGACTGTGGTCAATACCTGTAGTGATAGTCTGGTCAGTTATCAGGACTGTGGTCAATACCTGTAGTGATAGTCTGGTCAGTTATCAGGACTGTGGTCAATACCTGTAGTGATAGTCTGGTCAGTTATCAGGACTGTGGTGATAGTCTGGTCAGTTATCAGAACTGTGGTCAATACCTGTAGTGATAGTCTGGTCAGTTATCAGAACTGTGGTCAATACCTGTAGTGATAGTTTCAAAATGTCAAATTTCAAATGTATTTATATAGTCCTTCTTACATCAGCTGATATCTCAAAGTGCTGTACAGAAACCCAGCCTAAAACCCCAAACAGCAAGCAATGCAGTTGTAGAAGCACGGTGGCTAGGAAAAACTCCCTAGAAAGGCCAAAACCTAGGAAGAAACCTAGAGAGGAACCAGGCTATGTGGGGTGGCCAGTCCTCTTCTGGCTGTGCCGGGTGGAGATTATAACAGAACATGGCCAAGATGTTCAAATGTTCATAAATGACCAGCATGTTCCAATAATAATAAGGCAGAACAGTTGAAACTGGAGCAGCAGCACGGCCAGGTGGACTGGGGTCAGCAAGGAGTCATCATGTCAGGTAGTCCTGAGGCATGGTCCTAGGGCTCAGGTCCTCTGAGAGAGAGAGAGAAAGAGAGAATTAGAGAGAGCACACTTAAATTCACACAGGACACCGAATAGGACAGGAGAAGTACTCCAGATATAACAAACTGACCCTAGCCCCCCGACACATAAACTACTGCAGCATAAATACTGGAGGCAGAGACCGGAGGGTTCAGGAAACACTGTGGCCCCATCCGATGATACCCCCGGACAGGGCCAAACAGGAAGGATATAACCCCACCCACTTTGCCAAAGCACAGCCCCCACACCACTAGAGGGATATCTTCAACCACCAACTTACCATCCGGAAACAAGGCCGAGTATAGCCCACAAAGATCTCCGCCCACGGCACAACCCAAGGGGGGGGCGCCAACCCAGACAGGAAGATCACATCAGTGACTCAACCCACTCAGGTGACGCACCCCTCCCAGGGACGGTATGAAAAAGCCCCAGTAAGCCAGTGACTCAGCCCCTGTAATAGGGTTAGAGGCAGAGAATCCCAGTGGAAAGAGGGTAACCGGCCAGGCAGAGACAGCAAGGGCGGTTCGTTGCTCCAGAGCCTTTCCGTTCACCTTCCCACTCCTGGGCCAGACTACATTCAATCATAGGACCTACTGAAGAGATGAGTCTTCAGTAAAGACTTAAAGGTTGAGACCGAGTTTGCGTGTCTTACATGGGTAGGCAGACCGTTCCATAAAAATGGAGCTCTATAGGAGAAAGCCCTGCCTCCAGCTGTTTGTCTGGTCAGTTATCAGAACTGTGGTCAATACCTGTAGTGATACTCTGGTCAGTTATCAGGACTGTGGTCAATACCTGTAGTGATACTCTGGTCAGTTATCAGGACTGTGGTCAATACCTGTAGTGATAGTCTGGTCAGTTATCAGAACTGTGGTCAATACCTGTAGTGATACTCTGGTCAGTTATCAGGACTGTGGTCAATACCTGTAGTGATACTCTGGTCAGTTATCAGGACTGTGGTCAATACCTGTAGTGATAGTCTGGTCAGTTATCAGAACTGTGGTCAATACCTGTAGTGATAGTCTGGTCAGTTATCAGGACTGTGGTCAATACCTGTAGTTATACTCTGGTCAGTTATCAGGACTATGGTCAATACCTGTAGTGATAGTCTGGTCAGTTATCAGGACTGTGGTCAATACCTGTAGTGATAGTCTGGTCAGTTATCAGAACTGTGGTCAATACCTGTAGTGATTGTCTGGTCAGTTATCAGAACTGTGGGGATAGTCTGTAGTGATAGTCTGGTCAGTTATCAGGACTGTGGTCAATACCTGTAGTGATAGTCTGGTCAGTTATCCGAACTGTGGTCAATACCTGTAGTGATAGTCTGGTCAGTTATCAGAACTGTGGTCAATACCTGTAGTGATAGTCTGGTCAGTTATCAGAACTGTGGTCAATACCTGTAGTGATAGTCTGGTCAGTTATCCGAACTGTGGTGATAGTCTGGTCAGTTATCAGGACTGTGGTCAATACCTGTAGTGATGCTCTGGTCAGTTATCAGGACTGTGGTCAATACCTGTAGTGATAGTCTGGTCAGTTATCCGAACTGTGGTGATAGTCTGGTCAGTTATCAGGACTGTGGTCAATACCTGTAGTGATACTCTGGTCAGTTATCAGGACTGTGGTCAATACCTGTAGTGATAGTCTGGTCAGTTATCAGAACTGTGGTCAATACCTGTAGTGATAGTCTGGTCAGTTATCAGAACTGTGGTCAATACCTGTAGTGATAGTCTGGTCAGTTATCAGAACTGTGGGGATAGTCTGGTCAGTTATCTGAACTGTGGGGATAGTCTGTAGTGATGATAGTCTGGTCAGTTATCAGAACTGTGGGGATAGTCTGTAGTGATGATAGTCCTGTCAAAACGATATTGTTTCCATCCATGATATTGATAAGACAGACTCTTTGGAAACAGGGTCGTGACGAGGTCAACTCTGAGAATGCTGATGACAAATTTAGAATACTGGTATGTGAACATTCTCTAGTGTGCTTGGAATTGTGGAGTGCTGATAGTCTTCTCTACATCATTGTGTCATTGATGAAATGTAAAATACATTCTTTGTCTACAACATTCTGATATGGAATGTCCTGTATTCTTGCATGAGTGAGAGGCTGGAGGGTGGGTGAAGACCAAGGCCTTTGGTGCTGATGCAATTATAGAGTTACGACAAGACGATGTTCTGTCATGACTAGATCATTGGTGGTACATACAGTACATTCCCTTCTCAGATTTAACCTGAAATCTGAAGTGGAACATAGACCTGTCCTTCATTAACTATAGTTCTGACTGTAGACCTGTCCTTCATTAACTATAGTTCTGACTGTAGACCTACCTGGTATAACTATAGTTCTGACTGTAGACCTGTCCTTCATTAACTATAGTTCTGACTGTAGACCTGTCCTTCATTAACTATAGTTCTGACTGTAGACCTACCTGGTATAACTATAGTTCTGACTGTAGACCTGTCCTTCATTAACTATAGTTCTGACTGTAGACCTACCTGGTATAACTATAGTTCTGACTGTAGACCTGTCCTTCATTAACTATAGTTCTGACTGTAGACCTACCTGGTATAACTATAGTTCTGACTGTAGACCTGTCCTTCATTAACTATAGTTCTGACTGTAGACCTACCTGGTATAACTATAGTTTTGAATGTAGACCTGTCCTTCATTAACTATAGTTTTGACTGTAGACCTGTCCTTCATTAACTATAGTTTTGACTGTAGACCTACCCGGTATAACTATAGTTCTGACTGTAGACCTACCCGGTATAACTATAGTTCTGACTGTAGACCTACCTGGTATAACTATAGTTCTGACTGTATTAACTATAGTTCTGACTGTAGACCTGTCCTTCATTAACTATAGTTCTGACTGTAGACCTACCTGGTATAACTATAGTTCTGACTGTAGACCTGTCCTTCATTAACTATAGTTCTGACTGTAGACCTACCTGGTATAACTATAGTTCTGACTGTAGACCTACCTGGTATAACTATAGTTCTGACTGTAGACCTACCTGGTATAACTATAGTTCATTAAAAGAGTCATATGGAATGTATCCTTGTCTGAAAGAGAGGCCTACCTGGTATAACTATAGGAATGTATCCTGACTGAAAGACCTGTGTGTTCATATAATGTATAGTTCTGAAAGAGACCTACCTGGTTTGATATGGAGTTCCTGTCTGAAAGACCTAGCCTGGTGTGTTCGATATGGAATGTATCCTTCTGAAAGAGACCTGTCCTGTGTTTGATATGGAATGTATCCTGTCTGAAAGAGAGGCCGTAGCCCCTGTGTTTTAATGGAATGTATCCTTGTCTGAAAGAGAGGCCTAGCCCCGGTGTGTTTGATATGGAATGTTCCTGTCTGAAAGACCTAGTCCTTGTTAACTATGGAATGTATCCTTGTCTGAAAGAGACCTACCTGTGTTCGACTATAATGTATCCTGTCTGAAAGACCTGTCCTTGTGTTTGATATGGAATGTATCCTGTCTGAAAGACCTGTCCTGTGTTTGATATGGAATGTATCCTTGTCTGAAAGAGACCTGTCCTGTGTCATCGA
Source organism: Oncorhynchus tshawytscha (assembly GCF_018296145.1). Classification (NCBI taxonomy): domain Eukaryota; kingdom Metazoa; phylum Chordata; class Actinopteri; order Salmoniformes; family Salmonidae; genus Oncorhynchus; species Oncorhynchus tshawytscha. The sequence continues at coordinate 31,061,547 of NC_056452.1, read as the reverse complement.
TATGGAATGTATCTTGTCTGAAAGAGAGGCCGTAGCCCCGGTGTGTTTGATATGGAATGTATCCTTGTCTGAAAGAGAGGCCGTAGCCCCGGTGTGTTCGATATGGAATGTATCCTTGTCTGAAAGACTGTAGACCTGTGTGTTTGATATGGAATGTATCCTGTCTGAAAGAGACCGTAGCCCCGGTGTGTTTGATATGGAATGTATCCTTGTCTGAAAGAGAGGCTGTGTGTTTGATATGGAATGTATCCTTGTCTGAAAGAGAGGCCTGTGTTCATATGGAATGTATCCTTGTCTGAAAGAGAGGCCGTAGCCCTTGTGTTCGATATGGAATGTATCCTTGTCTGAAAGAGACCTAGCCCTGTGTTTGATATGGAATGTATCCTTGTCTGAAAGAGGCTGTAGACCCCGGTGTGTTTGATATGGAATGTATCCTTGTTCTGAGAGGCTGTAGACCCCTGTGTTAACTATGGAATGTATCCTTGTCTGAAAGAGAGGCCTGTTCTGTGTTTGACTATGGAATGTGACTTGTCTGAAAGAGGTATAACTATAGTTTTGATATGGAATGTATCCTTGTCTGAAAGAGAGTTCCGAGCCCTGGTGTGTTCGATATGGAATGTATCCTTGTCTGAAAGAGAGACCGTAGCCCCGGTGTGTTCGATATGGAATGTATCCTTGTCTGAAAGAGAGGCTGTAGACCTATGGAATGTATCCTTGTCTGAAAGAGAGGCCGTAGCCCCGGTGTGTTCGATATGGAATGTATCCGTGTCTGAAAGAGAGGCCGTAGCCCCGGTGTGTTCGACTATGGAGTTCCGTGTCTGAAAGAGAGGCCGTAGCCTGTGTTAACTATGGAATGTATCCTGTCTGAAGACCTAGCCTGGTGTGTTCGATATGGAATGTATCCTTGTCTGAAAGAGAGGCTGTAGCCCCGGTGTGTTTGATATGGAATGTATCCTTGTCTGAAAGACCTAGCCCTTCATTTGATATGGAATGTATCCTTGTCTGAAAGAGAGGCCTAGCCTGTGTTCGACTATGGAATGTATCCTTGTCTGAAAGAGAGGCCGTAGCCCGGTGTGTTCGATATAATGTATCCTTGTCTGAAAGAGAGGCCGTAGCCCGGTGTGTTTGATATGGAATGTATCCTTGTCTGAAAGACTGGCCGACCTGTGTTCGATAAATGTATCCGTGTCTGAAAGAGAGGCCGTAGCCCCGGTGTGTTCTATGGAATGTATCCGTGTCTGAAAGAGAGGCCGTAGCCCCGGTGTGTTCGATATGGAATGTATCCTTGTCTGAAAGAGAGGCCGTAGCCCCGGTGTGTTCGATATGGAATGTATCCTTGTCTGAAAGAGAGGCCGTAGCCCCGGTGTGTTTGATATGGAATGTATCCTTGTCTGAAAGAGAGGCCGTAGCCCCGGTGTGTTCGATATGGAATGTATCCGTGTCTGAAAGAGAGGCCGTAGCCCCGGTGTGTTCGATATGGAATGTATCCGTGTCTGAAAGAGAGGCCGTAGCCCCGGTGTGTTCGATATGGAATGTATCCTTGTCTGAAAGAGAGGCCGTAGCCCCGGTGTGTTTGATATGGAATGTATCCTTGTCTGAAAGAGAGGCCGTAGCCCCGGTGTGTTCGATATGGAATGTATCCTTGTCTGAAAGAGAGGCCGTAGCCCCGGTGTGTTTGATATGGAATGTATCCTTGTCTGAAAGAGAGGCCGTAGCCCCGGTGTGTTCGATATGGAATGTATCCTTGTCTGAAAGAGAGGCCGTAGCCCCGGTGTGTTTGATATGGAATGTATCCTTGTCTGAAAGAGAGGCCGTAGCCCCGGTGTGTTCGATATGGAATGTATCCTTGTCTGAAAGAGAGGCCGTAGCCCCGGTGTGTTTGATATGGAATGTATCCTTGTCTGAAAGAGAGGCCGTAGCCCCGGTGTGTTCGATATGGAATGTATCCTTGTCTGAAAGAGAGGCCGTAGCCCCGGTGTGTTCGATATGGAATGTATCCGTGTCTGAAAGAGAGGCCGTAGCCCCGGTGTGTTCGATATGGAATGTATCCTTGTCTGAAAGAGAGGCCGTAGCCCCGGTGTGTTCGATATGGAATGTATCCTTGTCTGAAAGAGAGGCCGTAGCCCCGGTGTGTTTGATATGGAATGTATCCTTGTCTGAAAGAGAGGCCGTAGCCCCGGTGTGTTCGATATGGAATGTATCCTTGTCAGACAGTCAGACAGACAGACAGACAGCATGGTAGTCATAGCTACAGTAGAGGGGCCAAGGTATGGGGCTGTATGTTCTTAACACAACGACAGACAGACATAGCTAATTCTGCTAACCAGAACGACAGACAGACATAGCTAATTCTGCTAACCAGAACGACAGACAGACATAGCTAATTCTGCTAACCAGAACGACAGACAGACATAGCTAATTCTGCTAACCAGAACGACAGACAGACATAGCTAATTCTGGTAACCAGAACGACAGACAGACATAGCTAATTCTGCTAACCAGAACGACAGACAGACATAGCTAATTCTGCTAACCAGAGAGGGGTCACAGACAGACATAGCTAATTCTGGTAACCAGAACGACAGACAGACATAGCTAATTCTGCTAACCAGAACGACAGACAGACATAGCTAATTCTGCTAACCAGAACGACAGACAGACATAGCTAATTCTGCTAACCAGAACGACAGACAGACATAGCTAATTCTGCTAACCAGAACGACAGACAGACATAGCTAATTCTGCTAACCAGAACGACAGACAGACATAGCTAATTCTGGTAACCAGAACGACAGACAGACATAGCTAATTCTGCTAACCAGAACGACAGACAGACATAGCTAATTCTGCTAACCAGAACGACAGACAGACATAGCTAATTCTGGTAACCAGAACGACAGACAGACATAGCTAATTCTGCTAACCAGAACGACAGACAGACATAGCTAATTCTGCTAACCAGAACGACAGACAGACATAGCTAATTCTGCTAACCAGAACGACAGACAGACATAGCTAATTCTGCTAACCAGAAGAGAGTGGACACATGCAGAGGAATGAAGTGTTATTATCATTTTATAATGTTATTGGTTCTAATGTAATCAACATAAACTACTGTTTTTTAATTAGCTTTTAATGTGGTAGTTCTTCTTCCCGTAATTCCCTTACTAATGAGGGATGGGATGGGATGGTGTGTGTGTGTGTGTGTGTGTGTGTGTGTGTGTGTGTGTGTGTGTGTGTGTGTGTGTGTGTGTGTGTGTGTGTGTGTGTGTGTGTGTGTGTGTGTGTGTGTGTGTGTGTGTGTGTGTGTGTGTGTGTGAAATAGGCCTACCTATGTAGTCATTTTTGACATCACATCCTGCTGGATGACACACCAACCAGAGTCTGGATGCATCGAGGAACACTAACTACTTCTAAACACATTCTGACACTCCAAATAATTTGAGTCTCTGTAACTAATAACTGACACTGAAAATAGTCCCTAACTAGTAACTGACACTCTATTGTCTCTGTAACTAATAACTGACACTGAAAATAGTCCCTAACTAGTAACTGACACTCTATTGTCTCTGAAACTAATAACTGAGTCAGTCTGAGTCTCAATTAAGTTTATTTTCTTCTGAGAGGAAGTGATTTTGTTGAAAGGAATGTTGAAAGGAATGGCAGAGGCAGGCATCCAGGCAGGCAGGCAGGCAGGCAGGCAGGCAGGCAGGCAGGCATCCAGGCAGGCAGGCAGGCAGGCAGGCATCCAGGCAGGCAGGCAGGCAGACAGCAGACAGGCATCCAGGCAGGCAGGCAGGCAGGCAGGCAGGCAGGCAGGCAGACAGGGCAGGCAGGCAGGCAGGCAGGCAGGCAGGCAGGCAGGCAGGCAGGCAGGCAGGCATCCAGGCAGGCAGGCAGGCAGGCATCCAGGCAGGCAGGCAGGCAGGCAGGCAGGCAGGCAGGCAGGCAGACAGGCAGGCAGGCAGGCAGGCAGGCAGGCAGGCAGGCAGGCAGACAGACAGGCAGGCAGGCAGGCAGGCAGGCAGGCAGGCAGGCAGGCAGGCAGGCAGGCAGACAGACAGACTAGGAATGATTCTCAACATTAAACCATCAAAAAGATCTCAGAACAATGACTATGGCAAAAACCAACAACCAAATCCCCAAACAACTAAAACAAACTATCCTCAACTCTCCTCGTCTGTCATGGAACTAAAAATGTTTAAAAGTTAATCGACCCAGACCAGTCAATCATGTCTATTGGATAAAACCTTGTTACCCTCCAAAAAACACATACTGAGTCCTTATGTTTATGATGGCGCCGACGGATGGCGGCATCGCGACTAGCTCTTAAGAAACTCTGCACTATTTTGCTTGTTTATGTACAATTTTTTTTAAAAACGTTATTAGCTCAGGAATTGTTTTGTGTCATTATAAACAGCCGGGAAGAACTATTGGATACTATTGGAGCGGAGGTAATTCACCAGAACTTCCTGCATTACGACCAGGATTATGACTTCCCCTGAAGCAGATCCCTTGTTTACTCTCCCAGAGCAATTTAACTTACTCCAGAGGCCCAAAACAACGCCGGCGGAGAAGATGTACTCGAGGAGGTGTTCTGGTCCAACTTTGGAAGCGTGCACACCACCCACCGCTCCTGAGTATTTAACTCGCTAATGTCCAATCTCTGGATAATAAAATTGATGAGCTCAAGGCGAGAGCTACTTTTCAGAGAGACACCAGGGATTGTAACATACTCTGCTTCACGGAAACATGGCTCTCTTGAGATATACTGTCTGACTCTGTAAAGCCAGTTGGGTTCTCAGTACATCGTGCCGACAGGAACAAACATCTCTCCGGGAAGCAGAAGGGTGGAGGTATATTTTTATTGATTCACGACTTATGGTGTAACTGTGATAACATACAGGAACTCAAGTCCTTCTGTTCACCCGACCTAGAATATCTCAATCAAATGCCGACTGTATTATCTCCCTAGATAATTTTTGCCCCAGCGGTCTATATCCCCCCCCCAAGGGGACACAACGACGGCCCTCAAACTACTACACTGGACTTTATGCAAACTGGACACCACATATCCTGAGGCTGCATTTATTGTAGCTGGGGATTTTAACAAAGCTAATTTGAGGAAAAGGCTCCCAAAATTCTATCAACATATTGATTGTTGTACTTACGCTGCTAAAATGCTCAACCATTGCTATACTACCTTCCAGAATGCATATAAGGCCCTCCCCCGCCCCTCCATTCGGCAAATCGGACCATGATTCCATCTTGCTCCTCCCCTCCTATAGGCAGAAACTCAAACAGGAAGCACCCGTGGTAAGGACTATTCAACGCTGTTCTGACCAATCGGAATCCACGTTTCAAGATTGTTTTGATCACGTTGACTGGGATATGTTCAGAGTAGCTTCAGAAAATAATGTTGACACATATGCCGATACGGTGAATGAGTTTATCAGGAAGTGCATAGGAGATGTTGTACCCACTGTGACTATTAAAATCTACCCAACCAGAAACCGTGGATAGATGGGAGCATTCGCGCAAAACTGAAAGCGTGAACCACCTCATTTAACCAGGACAAGAAGACTGGGAATATAGAAGAATACAAACAGTGTAGTTATTCCCTCCGCAAAGCAATCAATCAGACTAAACGTTGGTATAGGGACAAAGTGGAGTCCCAGTTTAACGGCTCAGACACCATATGTATGTGGCAGGGTCTACAGACAATCACGGATTATAAAAGGAAACCAGCCATATCGCGGACACCGACGTCTTGCTTCCGGACAGACTGAACACCTTCTTCGCTCGCTTTGAGGACAATACAGTGCCACCGACACGGCCCACTATCAAAGACTATTGGCTCTCTTTCTCTGTGGTCGAGCATGTTAAACCTTGCCAGGCTGCCGGCCCAGATGGTATCCCTGGCCACATCCTCAGAGCATGCGCAGACCAGCTGGCTGGTGTGGTTACAGATATATATGATGTATATGGTTCACAGATATATTCAATCTCTCCCTATCCCAGTCTGTTGTCCCCACATGCTTCAAGATGGCCACCATTGTCCCTGTACCTAAGAAAGCAAAGGTAATTGAACTAAATGACTATCACTCACCTCTGTCATCATGAAGTGCTTTGAGAGACTCGTCAAGGATCATATCACCTCCACCCTACCTGCCACCCTAGACCCACTTCAATTTGCTTACCACCCCTAAAATGTGTTTACATATCGTATCACCCATTTCATATGTATATACTGTATTCTATACTACACCACCGACTGTTAAACAGCCATCACTAGCACATCAGAGGCTGCTGCCTATAGACATAGATTAGGAATCACTGGCCACTTTAAGGAAATGAAACACCAGTCACTTTAATAATGTTTCCGTATCTGGCATTACTCATCTCATATGTAGAAGCTGTACTCTATACTATTCTACGGTATTTTAGTCACTTTATTTGTGTGTAAATATTGCAGCACCCATCTTGCAAATAAATTCATTAAAAATCCTACAATGTGATTTTCTGGATTTTTTTTCTCATTTTGTCTGTCATAGTTGAAGTGTACCTATGGTGAAAATTACAGGCCTCTCTCATCTTTTTAAGTGGGAGAACTTGCACAATTAGATGTACACGTATTTTGGGTATATGTTGTGAAGCTGTTAGATATTACTGCACTTTCGGAGCTAGAAGCACAAGCATTTCACTACACTCGCAATAACATCTGCTAAACACCTGTATGTGACCAATAACATCTGCTAAACACCTGTATGTGACCAATAACATCTGCTAAACACCTGTATGTGACCAATAACTTTTGATTTGATTTGTTCAAAACTCAGTACATCTCCACTATAGTTAAATGTTGTAGTTAGATTAAACTCCTTAAATATACAGTATTGTATTTTATTAATACTGGACATCTGCACTATAGTTAGACGTTGTAGTTAGATTAAACTCCTTAAATATACAGTATTGTATTTTATTAATACTGGACATCTCCACTATAGTTAGACGTTATAGTTAGATTAAACTCCTTAAATATACAGTATTATATTTTATTAATACTGGACATCTCCACTATAGTTAGACGTTGTTGTTAGATTAAACTCCTTAAATATACAGTATTGTATTTTATTAATACTGGACATCTCCACTATAGTTAGACGTTGTAGTTAGATTAAACTCCTTAAATATACAGTATTGTATTTTATTAATACTGGACATCTCCACTATAGTTAGACGTTGTAGTTAGATTAAACTCCTTAAATATACAGTATTGTATTTTATTAATACTGGACATCTCCACTATAGTTAGACGTTGTAGTTAGATTAAACTCCTTAAATATACAGTATTGTATTTTATTAATACTGGACATCTCCACTATAGTTAGACATTGTTGTTAGATTAAACTCCTTAAATATACAGTATTGTATTATATTAATACTGGACATCTCCACTATAGTTAGACGTTGTTGTTAGATTAAACTCCTTAAATATACAGTATTATATTATATTAATACTGGACATCTCCACTATAGTTAGACATTGTTGTTAGATTAAACTCCTTAAATATACAGTATTGTATTTTATTAATACTGGACATCTCCACTATAGTTAGACATTGTTGTTAGATTAAACTCCTTAAATATACAGTATTATATTTTATTAATACTGGACATCTCCACTATAGTTAGACGTTGTTGTTAGATTAAACTCCTTAAATATACAGTATTGTATTATATTAATACTGGACATCTCCACTATAGTTAGACGTTGTTGTTAGATTAAACCCTTTACATATATTACATTGTATTATGCTTATATTAATTCCAGCTCAAATTATACAGAATCAATGAATGTTTCCTTAATGGCTCCCTATTCTCTATGTAGTACACAGGGCCCTGGTATTGAGTAGTACACTATATAGGGAACAGGGGGGCATTTGGGACACTGTACATTCCATTCCCAGCATTAAGCAGCAATCATTCTGCTTGGGTGATCTGAAGGCTATTGTCACCCACAGCCACTTGAAGGATTCTTTTGTGTTATAGAAGAATGGCTGGGCCGACCCCCGACCGAGCAGAGGACCCGGGGAGATGGACACACAAGTACACGCACATGCACGCGCACGCACACGCACACACACACACACACACTCACACACACACACACACACACACACACACACACACACACACACACACACACACACACACACACACACACACACACACACACACACACACACACACACACACGTCCTCAAGCCAGGAGGACGTGTGTGTTTCTTTAGCCCTGGTGACCAGACCTCTCAGCTACCAGGGATAGAGTTTCAGAGTGAGAATGGACAGAGAGAGGAGAGAGTGAGAGGGAGGAGGGGTGGGGTGGGGTGGGGGGCAAAGAGAGGAGAGAAAGAGACACAAGACTAGAAGGGCATTCTATGACATCAAAAGGAACATAAAATTTGACATATCAATTAGGATCTGGCTAAAAATAATCAGATATAGAACCCATTGCCCTTTATGGTTGTGAGGTCTGGGGTCCGCTCACCGACCAAGAATTCACAAAATGGGACAAATGCCAAACAGACACTCTGCATGCAGAATTCTGCAAAAAATATCCTCCGTGTACAACGTAGAACACCAAATAATGCATGCAGAACAGAATTAGGCTGATACCCACTAATTATCAAAATCCAGAAAAGAGCCGTTAAATTCTACAATCACCTAAAAGGAAGCGATTCCCAAACCTTCCATAACAAAGCCATCACCTACAGAGAGATGAACCTGGAGAAGAGTCCCCGAAGCAAGCTGGTCCTGGGGCTCTGTTCACAAACACAAACAGACCCCACAGAGAGAAAACAAAAAGATAATTACTTGACACATTGGAAAAAAAATGTACAAAAAAACAGAGCAAACTAGAATGCTATTTGGCCCTACACAGAGAGTACACAGCGGCAGAATACCTGACCACTGTGACTGACCCAAACTTAAGGAAAGCTTTGACTATGTACAGACTCAGTGAGCATAGCCTTACTATTGAGAAAGGCCGCCGTAGGCAGACATGGCTCTCAAGAGAAGACAGGCTATGTGCTCACTGCCCACAAAATGAGGTGGAAACTGAGCTGCACTTCCTAACCTCCTGCCCAATGTATGACCATATTAGAGACACATATTTCCCTCAGATTACACAGATCCACAAAGAATTTGAAAACAAATCCAATTTTGATAAACTCCCATATCTACTGGGTGAAATACCACAGTGTGCCATCACAGCAGCAAGATTTGTGACCTGTTGCCACGAGAAAAGGGCAACCAGTGAAGAACAAACACCATGTAAATACAAACAAATTTATGTTAATTTATTTTCCCTTTTGTACTTTAATTATTTGCACATTGTTACAACACTGTATATATATATATATATATATATATATATATATATATATATATATATATATGACATTTTACATTTTTATAGTTTTTTACACTTTTGTTTATTATCTATTTCACTTGCTTTGGCAATGTATACATATGTTTCACATGCCAATAAACAACTTACATAGAATTGAGAGGGGGAGAGGAGAGAGAGGAAAGGGAGGGGAGAAAGAGGAGGGGGAGGGGACAGAGAGGAGGGGGAGGGGACAGATACTATACTATACTTTCCATCTAATCCTACAATAATTGATGCTGCTCCATCACTCCACTCCCTTATCATTTATTGCAAATACTTTATACATTTCTGTTTCATGTTTTATACAATATGTTTCTTACCCATTGAGTTTATTGTCCACAAGAACATTCGCAAGACTCAAAAGTTAGAAGTTCTGTTAATTTATTTCAATGTGTAGCATGGTTCGTTCTGCGTTGTGTACTTTTACGCTGCCACAACTGAAGGTCTGCTAGTGGAATTATTTTTATTTGCTAGCCAAAGAGACAACACACAATATGTTAGCCCTTGGTGCAGTCCTATCTCTCAGGCACCTTGCTAGCCGAAGAGACAACACACATTATGTTAGCCCTTGGTGCAGTCCTAGCTCTCAGGCACCTTGCTAGCCAAAGAGACAACACACATTATGTTAACCCTTGGTGCAGTCCTAGCTCTCAGGCACCTTGCTAGCCAAAGAGACAACACACATTATGTTAACCCTTGGCACAGTCCTAGCTCTCAGGCACCTTGCTAGCCAAAGAGACAACACACATTATGTTAACCCTTGGCGCAGTCCTAGCTCTCAGGCACCTTGCTAGCCAAAGAGACAACACACATTATGTTAACCCTTGGCGCAGTCCTAGCTCTCAGGCACCTTGCTAGCCAAAGAGACAACACACATTATGTTAACCCTTGGCACAGTCCTAGCTCTCAGGCACCTTGCTAGCCAAAGAGACAACACACATTATGTTAACCCTTGGCGCAGTCCTAGCTCTCAGGCACCTTGCTAGCCAAAGAGACAACACACATTATGTTAACCCTTGGCGCAGTCGTAGCTCTCAGGCACCTGCGCAAGCACATGGACACTCACTCAAACACTGTCCCAAGTACTCACAAGTTACAATAGATACCCTAGTTAGCGAGCTTTGTGAACCTTGATAACATAAATCTTTATATTATCCACATTGTAACAAACTTATGCTTATAACAGCACATTGTGTAACATTACCACGGTTTTATATTGAACAATTTCGGAGCCAAGGACAACATACCTTGCAAGCCGAAGGTCAGGCAAAAGAGAACAATAAGGGGGTATGGAAATACAGATAACCCGCGATGGACCAAACCAAAATATACAAAACCTTTACAATCACATGTATGTACAATATTGATATGAAAAAGTGTTTGTACACCAAAGAAAAACATCAGCTAAGCAGCTGTAATTAAATAAAAAAATACACTGAATTATCATTATTATCAAATTATTAACATCCCCTCTTGACCTATTTGAATTGGTCCTTGTGTGCATAATCAACATCACACTGCTACATATGGTTTCCTTGTTTTCTTCATATTTGCCGGGTTATGTCGGAGTTCTGTCCTCTGTCATTCTGGTTGTGCGTAACAGGAGCTAGCGAGCCTCAATTTGCATAGAAATGAGTAAAAATGACGTCCTACGCTTTGGGTTCTCTACGTTCAATTAGATAAAATTATTGTTTCATGTATGAATGGTGATGAAAATCATGAATAATCATTAACAATGTAACAATGTAAATGTAGCAATGTAACAATGTAACAATGTAACAATGTAGCAATGTAGCAATGTAGCAATGTAACAATGTAACAATGTAACAATGTAACAATGTAGCAATGTAACAATGTAGCAATGTAACAATGTAGCAATGTAACAATGTAGCAATGTAGCAATGTAACAATGTAACAATGTAACAATGTAACAATGTAACAATGTAGCAATGTAACAATGTAACAATCGATGTGGGTATGTGCCTTTTTACATTTTACATTGCCAATTGGGGAATTGTATGGCCCTGGGAGAGGCCGTATGCTTATGTGGGAATTCCGAAGCCCAGGTGTTGCTGAGGCCAGCCAGATCTTAAAATGCCTGGATAGGTATCTAACTAACCACATTTCAAATAAAATAAAAACGTTATTTAACTAGGAAAGTCCGTTAACTAAAGAACAAATTCTTATTTACAATGACGGCCTTCCGGGGAACAGTGGGTTAACTTCCTTGTTCAGGGAGCCAGATTTTTACCTTGTCAGCTCGGGGATTCAATCAGCAACTTTTCGGTTGCTAGTCCAACGCTCTAACCACTAAACTACCTGTTACCTTGTTTGTTATAATCTGTCAGTCGATGACACAGTCAATGATGTGTCACACAACCATTGGTTGATGCATGCTACGTCTGAGAAGGTGAACACAAACATTACGTAGGCTGTCTGTTTGAGCTCCTATTGGACAGATTACAGTTTGGTTTCCTAAATGCCTAAACGTAACCTTAAACACTTCAAAATGTGACGTTTGGAACAACATAGAAATTTGACGTTTGAGAAAACATGGATGAACGTCTGATTCTGACGTGAGACTGTGAGAGCGAGTTGCACAACACAACTACACAGAGAAGCGTTTAAGGGGAGGCGGAGTCTTGCATCTACCTGCGTCTGTTCCGATAGGACAGGTTAAGCCTGTTACAGAGGCTATTTCATTGAGGATATTGCCCGTGTATATTTGGTAAATCTACTTGTATATCTTATATGAAATAAAGTCATTTTACAATCTGAGCACATGCCTTGCCTTCCGTTGATTTAATGCGCTGCGACAAGGTCCCTATTTTACAAAATCAAAATGTGTTGTAGACAAAATAATGAAAAGGGCTGTCTGGTAGCTAAATACACAAAGATTTGTAGTTGAACAAGTTATTGCATGAGACTTGACTTGAAAAGACTTGTGAATTCACACAACTTGACTTGGTCTTAGAACGACTTGGACTTGACTCGAGACTCGACCCGGTCTACTTGGGACTTGACTCGAGACTCGACCCGTTCTACTTGGGACTTGACTCGAGACTCGACCCGTTCTACTTGGGACTTGACTCGAGACTCGACCTGTTCTACTTGGGACTTGACTCGAGACTCTGCCCGTTCTACTTGGACTTGACTCGAGACTCGACCCGTTCTACTTGGGACTTGACTCGAGACTCGGCCCGTCCTACTTGGGATTTGACTCGAGACTCGAACCCTCCTACTTGGGACTTGACTCGAGATTAGACCCGTCCTACTTGGGATTTGACTCGAGACTCAACCCGTTCTACTTGGGACATGATTTTAGACTCAACCCGTTCTACTTGGGACTTGACTCGAGACTCGACCCATTCTACTTGGGACTTGACTCGAGACTCAACCCGTTCTACTTGGGACATGATTTTAGACTCAACCCGTTCTACTTGGGACTTGACTCGAGACTCGACCCGTCCTACTTGGGATTTGACTCGAGACTCGACCCGTTCTACTTGGGACTTGATTCGAGACTCGACCCGTTCTACCCGAGACTCTGACCTTCTCACATGAGAATTGCTTGTGACTCGAATAATAATAACTTGGTCCCATCTCTTTCATTGACTGTCACCCCCAACCATCTACACAAACATCAGTAATATCTTGACTCAGATCAAACAGAAAAGTAGCTGTGAGTGTGTAGGAGAGGAAGACTGAGGTAAGGGGAAAGGAGAGGAAGACTGAGGTAAGGGGAAAGGAGAGGAAGACTGAGGTAAGGGGAAAGGAGAGGAAGACTGAGGTAAGGGGAAAGGAGAGGAAGACTGAGGTAAGGGGAAAGGAGAAGAAGACTGAGGTAAGGGGAAAGCAAGCTGTGTATAACTTAAAACACTTCAAAGCTGTATCAATCATAGTCTAGATGTTTAGCTAGTCCAACCTCCCCCTCCTCTTCTCCTGCCTACCACCCTGTGGAAACATACTTTTGGTGTAATTATGTTATCAAACCTGCTGGGAGAGAGAGAAGGAGAGGGAGAGAGTATGAGAGTGAGGAGAGAGAGAGAGTGAGGAGAGAGAGAGAGAGAGAGAGAAGGAGAGGGAGAGAGAGAAGGAGAGGGAGAGGGAGAGAGAGAAGGAGGGAGAGAGATAAGGAGAGAGAGAGAGAGTGAGGAGAGAGAGAGAGAGAGAGAGAGAGAGGGGAGGAGAGAGAGAGTGAGGAGAGAGAGAGAGTGAGGAGAGAGAGAGAGAGAAGGAGAGGGAGAGAGAAGGAGAGAGAGAAGGAGAGAGAGAGAGTGAGGAGAGAGAGAAGGAGAGGGAGAGTGTACGAGAGTGAGGAGAGAGAGAGAGAGAGAGAGAGAAGGAGAGGGAGAGTGTATGAGAGTGAGGAGAGAGAGAGAGAGAGAGAGGGAGAGTGTACGAGAGTGAGGAGAGAGAGAGTGAGGAGAGAGAGAGAGAGAGGAGAGAGAGAAGGAGAGGGAGAGTGTACGAGAGTGAGGAGAGCGAGAGTGAGGAGAGAGAGAGAAGGAGAGAGAGAGTGAGGAGAGAGAGAGAGAGGGAGGAGAGAGACCGCTGAACAAAGGCAAACAGCTGTGCCAATGAAAACACCAGCCAGTCTACTCTGCTGATTCCCCAGTGAACATCATGAGAAGTACGTACAGGACTCTCTGATTAGTGGTGATGTTTTGAGTAGTTTAACATCATGACGAGTACGACTAGGACACTGTGATTAGTGATGATGTTTTGAGTAGTTGAACATCATGACGAGTACGACTAGGACACTGTGATTAGTGGTGATGTTTTGAGTAGTTGAACATCATGACGAGTACGACTAGGACACTGTGATTAGTGGTGATGTTTTGAGTAGTTGAACATCATGACGAGTACGACTAGGACACTGTGATTAGTGGTGATGTTTTGAGTAGTTGAACATCATGACGAGTACGACTAGGACACTGTGATTAGTGGTGATGTTTTGAGTAGTTGAACATCATGACGAGTACGACTAGGACACTGTGATTAGTGGTGATGTTTTGAGTAGTTGAACATCATGACGAGTACGACTAGGACACTGTGATTAGTGGTGATGTTTTGAGTAGTTGAACATCATGACTGTCACGCATGTTTGCAGCAGAAAGGACTTGTTGACATGGAAGTGGATACGACCACACGCAACTTCACAAGATAATTAACAACCACCTAATCAGATGTTATCGTCTACAACATCTCAGATGGCATCAGAGGATTGATTACCTTCCAAACTAGCAAGCCAGCGAGGCAAGGTCAAATGTTACTGTTAATTATTATGCATATTGAGCAACAACTGAACAAAAACTGTCCCGTAGATGGGACACCGATCCATATGAATTAAAGAGAAAGGCGTGGTTGGGTACTGTTCATGAATTAAAGAGAAAGGCGTGGTTGGGTACTGTTCATGAATTAAAGAGAAAGGCGTGGTTGTGTACTGTTCATGAATTAAAGAGAAAGGCGTGGTTGGGTACTGTTCATGAACTAAAGAGAAAGGCGTGGTTGGGTACTGTTCATGAACTAAAGAGAAAGGCGTGGTTGGGTACTGTTCATGAACTAAAGAGAAAGGCGTGGTTGGGTACTGTTCATGAATTAAAGAGAAAGGCGTGGTTGGGTACTGTTCATGAACTAAAGAGAAAGGCGTGGTTGGGTACTGTTCATGAACTAAAGAGAAAGGCGTGGTTGTGTACTGTTCATGAATTAAAGAGAAAGGCGTGGTTGGGTACTGTTCATGAACTAAAGAGAAAGGTCTGTTTGGTTAAGAGACAAGCTATAGTTTCCCGACAGTGAGATATCGTTGTTAGCAAGCTACTTTCCCAGTCGGTCAGTCAGTGGAGGTGTTTGTGGCCTGTAACAGCTCTGAAGAAGCAGCTCCGTTAGTAGGTGAATCACTGTTGACACAGCTGATCTCTGTTGGTCCGAGATGTGGAGAGCACCAGCCAATCGGTAGAGAGAGACAGTATAATTGAGGACATCAGATAGCTAGTTTCCCGAGTCAGTCAGTGGACATGGCTGTAGTCTGTAGAATCTAGATGTAGCAGCACTATACTGTGGTAGGTGGATCACTGTTGATACAGCTGATCTCTGTTGGTCCAACTGGAATATAGCAGACTGTTTGTTGTCTGACAGATAGTCAGCCCCAACTTCCAATGCTTCATATTATTGTGTTTAAGTTCTGCCAGGAGTGCCTGTATGTTGCCAGACAAATTTTCCCCAAAGAGACAATGAAGAATTCAATCAATCAATATTGTTGTAATGAGGGAAATATGTTAGTTTCTCTCTTGCTCTCTCGCTCTCTCTCGCTCTCTCGCTCTCTCTCTCTCTCTCTCTCTCTCTCTCTCTCTCTCTCTCTCTCTCGCTCTCTCGCTCTCTCTCGCTCTCTCTCTCTCTCGCTCTCTCTCGCTCTCTCGCTCTCTCGCTCTCTCTCTCTCTCTCTCTCTCTCTCTGTCTCTCTCTCTCTGTCTCTCTCACTCTCTGTCTCTCTGTCTCTCTCTGTCTCTGTCTCTCTGTCTCTCTCTCTCTGTCTCTCTCCCTCTCTCTGTCTCTGTCTCTCTGTCTCTCTCTGTCTCTGTCTCTCTGTCTCTCTCTCTGTCTCTCTCCCTCTCTCTGTCTCTGTCTCTGTCTCTCTGTCTCTCTCGCTGTCTCTGTCTCTGTCTCTCTGTCTCTCTGTCTCTGTCTCTCTGTCTCTCTCTCTCTCTCTCTCTCTCTCTCTCTCTCTCTCTCTCTCTCTCTCTCTCTCTCTCTCTCTCTCTGTCTCACTCTGTCAATTTTTTATATTTTTTATTCACAAGCAAACGTCACGTTTCATGACGTGGCGTGATGGGTAATTTCTCTTGCATTTAAGAAAAGGTCGGACACAGTAAACTTGTCAGGTTGTATCTTTGAACAAAAGCGCATTTCATTTGGTTTGTGTTGAGGCACCTGATAAATGTTGTTGAGGAACGTGCATGCAGAAGTAGGCCTATGACATTTGACCCTTCAATAGGTCACTGATTAGCTTTGGTTTCCTTCAGACCTCAAAACCTCAAGCACTATGCTTAGATGGCATGACCTCTTGTAACAGACCTGAAGTATGAGAGGGATCAGATGAATGTTCCAACAAAACAAACTACATTACATTCTCTAAAAGACACTCCACCTGCCCCTCTATGACCCAGAATACCACCATTCCCTCTATGACCCAGATTACCACCAGCCCCTCTAGGACCCAGAATACCACCAGCCCCTCTAGGACCCAGAATACTACCAGCCCCTCTAGGACCCAGAATACCACCAGCCCCTCTATGACCCAGATTACCACCAGCCCCTCTATGACCCAGATTACCACCAGCCCCTCTAGGACCCAGAATACCACCAGCCCCTCTAGGACCCAGAATACTACCAGCCCCTCTAGGACCCAGATTACCACCAGCCCCTCTAGGACCCAGAATACCACCAGCCCCTCTAGGACCCAGAATACTACCAGCCCCTCTAGGACCCAGAATACCACCAGCCCCTCTATGACCCAGATTACCACCAGCCCCTCTATGACCCAGATTACCACCAGCCCCTCTAGGACCCAGAATACCACCAGCCCCTCTAGGACCCAGAATACTACCAGCCCCTCTAGGACCCAGAATACTGCCAGCCCCTCTATGACCCAGAATACCACCAGCCCCTCTATGACCCAGAATACCACCAGCCCCTCTAGGACCCAGAATACCACCAGCCCCTCTAGGACCCAGAATACCACCAGCCCCTCTATGACCCAGAATACCACCAGTATCATCACAGCCAGAATACCACCAGACCCTCTAGGAACCAGAATACCACCAGCCCCTCTATGACCCAGAATATCACCAGCCCCACTATGACCCAGAATACCACCAGCCCCTCTATGACCCAGAATAACACCAGCCCCTCTATGACCCAGAATACCACCAGCCCCTCTAGGACCCAGAATACCACCAGCCCCTCTATGACCCAGAATATCACCAGCCCCACTATGACCCAGAATACCACCAGCCCTCTAGGACCCAGAATACCACCAGCCCCTCTATGACCCAGAATAACACCAGCCCCTCTATGACCCAGAATATCACCAGCCCCTATAGGACCCAGAATACCACCAGCCCCTCTATGACCCAGAATACCACCAGCCCCTCTAGGAACCAGAATACCACCAGCCCCACTAGGACCCAGAATACCACCAGCCCCTCTAGGACACAGAATACCACCAGCCCCTCTATGACCCAGAATACCACCAGCCCCTCTATGACCCAGAATACCACCAGTACCTTCACAGCCAGAATACCACCAGCCCCTCTAGGACCCAGAATACTACCAGCCCCTCTAGGACCCAGAATACCACCAGCCCCTCTATGACCCAGAATACCACCAGCCCCTCTATGACCCAGAATACCACCAGCCCCTCTAGGACCCAGAATACCACCAGTCCCTCTAGGACCCAGAACACCACCAGCCCCCTATGACCCAGAATATCACCAGCCCCGCTATGACCCAGAATACCACCAGCCCCACTAGGACCCAGAATATCACCAGCCCCTCTAGGACACAGAATACCACAAGCCCCTCTATGACCCAGAATACCACCAGCCCCTCTATGACCCAGAATACCACTTTTCCACATTCACAGCCAGAATACCACCAGCCCCTCTATGACCCAGAATAACACCAGCCCCTCTATGACCCAGAATATCACCAGCCCCTATAGGACCCAGAATACCACCAGCCCCTCTATGACCCAGAATATCACCAGCCCCTCTAGGAACCAGAATACCACCAGCCCCTCTAGGACCCAGAATACTACCAGCCCCTCTAGGACCCAGAATACCACCAGCCCCTCTATGACCCAGATTACCACCAGCCCCTCTATGACCCAGATTACCACCAGCCCCTCTAGGACCCAGAATACCACCAGCCCCTCTAGGACCCAGAATACTACCAGCCCCTCGAGGACCCAGAATACCACCAGCCCCTCTATGACCCAGAATACTACCAGCCCCTCTATGACCCAGAATACTACCAGCCCCTCTAGGACCCAGAATACCACCAGGCCCTCTAGGACCCAGAATACCACCAGCCCCCTATGACCCAGAATATCACCAGCCCCACTATGACCCAGAATACCACCAGCCCCACTAGGACCCAGAATATCACCAGCCCCTCTAGGACACAGAATACCACCAGCCCCTCTATGACCCAGAATACCACCAGCCCCTCTATGACCCAAAATACCACCAGTACCTTCACAGCCAGAATACCACCAGCCCCTCTATGACCCAGAATACCACCAGCCCCTCTATGACCCAAAATACCACCAGCCCCTCTATGACCCAGAATAACACCAGCCCCTCTAGGACCCAGAATAACACCAGACACTCTAGGACCCAGAATACCACCAGTACCTTCACAGCCAGAATACCACCAGCCCCTCTAGGACCCAGAATACCACCAGCCCCTCTATGACCCAGAATAACACCAGCCCCTCTAGGACCCAGAATACCACCAGCCCCTCTATGACCCAGAATATCACCAGCCCCTCTATGACCCAGAATACCACCAGCCCCGCTAGGTAGAATACCACCAGCTCCACTAGGACCCAGAATACCACCAGCCCCTCTAGGACCCAGAATACCACCAGCCCCTCTATGACCCAGAATACCACCAGCCCCTCTATGACCCAGAATAACACCAGCCCCTCTATGACCCAGAATACCACCAGCCTCTCTTTTCCCAGAATACCACCAGTATCTTCACAGTTTTCCAGAATACAACCAGCCCCTCTAGGACCCAGAATACCACCAGCCCCTCTATGACCCAGAATACCACCAGCCCCTATAGGACCCAGAATAACACCAGGCACTCTAGGACCCAGAATACCACCAGTACCTTCACAGCCAGAATACCACCAGCCCCTCTATGACCCAGAATACCACTGATTGGGGTGTGTTTTCCCGTATAATACCATTGATTGGTGGGTTTTCCACTTGCATCCCACTGATTGGTGGGTTTTCCCATTAATACCACTGATCGGTAGGTTTTCCCCTGTAATACCACTGATCGGTAGGTTTTCCCCTTTAATACCACTGATCGGTAGGTTTTCCCCTGTAATACCACTGATCGGTAGGTTTTCCCCTTTAATACCACTGATCGGTAGGTTTTCCACTGATCAGTGGATTTTCCCCTTTAATACCACTGATCGGTAGGTTTTCCCCTTTAATACCCCTGATCGGTAGGTTTTCCACTGATCGGTAGGTTTTCCCCTTTAATACCACTGATCGGTAGGTTTTCCCCTTTAATACCACTGATCGGTAGGTTATCCCCTTTAATACCACTGATCGGTAGGTTTTCCCCTTTAATACCACTGATCGGTAGGTTTTCCACTTATCGGTAGGTTTTCCCCTTTATCACCACTGATCAGTAGGTTTTCCCCTTTAATACCACTGATCGGTAGGTTTTCCACTGATTGGTAGGTTTTCCCCTTTATCACCACTGATTGGTAGGTTTTCCCCTTTAATACCACTGATCAGTAGGTTTTCCACTGATCGGTAGGTTTTCCACTGATTGGTAGGTTTTCCACTGATCGGTAGGTTTTCCACTTATCGGTAGGTTTCCCCTTTATCACCACTGATCGGTAGGTTTTCCACTTATCGGTAGGTTTTCCACTTATCGGTAGGTTTTCCACTGATCGGTAGGTTTTCCACTGATCGGTTGGTTTTCCACTGATTGGTAGGTTTTCCCCTTTATCACCACTGATCGGTAGGTTTTCCACTGATTGGTAGGTTTTCCCCTTTAATACCACTGATCGGTAGGTTTTCCACTGATTGGTAGGTTTTCCCCTTTATCACCACTGATTGGTAGGTTTTCCCCTTTAATACCACTGATCGGTAGGTTTTCCACTGATCGGTAGGTTTTCCCCTTTAATACCACTGATCGGTAGGTTTTCCACTGCCGGTAGGTTTTCCCCTTTAATACCACTGATTGGTAGGTTTTCCCCTTTAATACCACTGATCGGTAGGTTTTCCCCTTTAATACCACTGATCGGTAGGTTTTCCACTGCCCGGTAGGTTTTCCCCTTTAATACCACTGATTGGTAGGTTTTCCCCTTTAATACCACTGATCGGCAGGTTTTCCCCTTTAATTTCCACTGATCGGTAGGTTTTCCCCTTTAATACCACTGATCGGTAGGTTTTCCACTGCCCGGTAGGTTTTCCCCTTTAATACCACTGATTGGTAGGTTTTCCCCTTTAATACCACTGATCGGTAGGTTTTCCCGTTTAATACCACTGATCGGTGGGTTTTCCCCTTTAATACCACTGATCGGTAGGTTTTCCCCTTTAATACCACTGATCGGTAGGTTTTCCCCTTTAATACCACATATCGGTAGATTTTCCCCTTTAATACCACTGATCGTTAGGTTTTCCACTGATCGGTAGGTTTTCCCCTTTAATACCACTGATCGGTAGGTTTTCCCCTTTAATACCACTTATCGGTAGGTTTTCCCCTTTAACATCACTGATTGGTTTCTAATAGAAAGAGAACAAACCACAGAAACCACAGAGAAGATGCCACATTGTCAGTTGTTCAACTGACACGAGAATAGCTTCTTCTTTGAGGTAAATCTATACATTGCCTTATAACTTCCATAATTGTACCTCATGAAACATTTAGAATGCATTATAATACTGACTACAATATGTAAGGATTCAGCATTCCTGGCAAGAGTCAAATCTAATGTTGTCCTCTTTATGACTATCGCCAGCAGCAACAACTTCTGCAGAGCCAACATCTGCATCAGACACATTGTAAAGCTCTAGTTACTGTGTAGGCTGCAGTGGACCAAATGAGGAACGAGCACACACACGTGCGAGTGTGTGTGTGTGTGTGTCGTGCTCAGTGCATGCACGTCTACGTCTGCGTCTGTCTCTCTCTGTGTGTGTGTGAGTGAGTGAGTGAGTGAGTGAGTGTGTGTGTGTGTGTGTGTGTGTGTAGTGTGTGTAGTGTGTGTGTATAGTGTGTGTGTGTGTATAGTGTGTGCTTAATTCACTGGACAGTTGAGTAATGCAACCAGGGGAATAGGTGGATCTCCTCACATCCCGAGTCATCTGGAATTTGGATCCAGAACTACTTACTGAGCCACTGGATCAGAACCACTGTTGGGCTGGGCTGTGTCTGGCTGAGTCTGGTTGGGCTGGGTCTGGCTGGATCTGGTTGGGCTGGGTCTGGTTGGGCTGGGTCTGGTCTAGTTGGGCTGGTTGGGCTGGGTCTGGTTGTGCTGGGTCTGGTCTAGTTCGGCTGGTTGAGCTGGTCTGGTTGGTCTCGTCTGGGTCTGGTTGGACTCGTCTGGGTCTGATTGGTCTCATCTGGGGCTGGTTGGGCTTGGCCTGGTTGGTCTCGTCTGGGTCTGGTTGGTCTCGTCTGGGTCTGGTTGGGCTGGGGCGGGTTGGGCTGGTCTGGCTGGGCTTGTCTGGTTGGGCTGGTTGGTCTCGTCTGGTGCTGGTTGGGCTGGGTCTGGTTGGTCTCGTCTGGGTCTGGTTGGACTGGTCTGGTTGGTCTCGTCTGGGTCTGGTTGGTCTCTTCTGGGGCTGGTTGGGCTGGGTCTGGTTGGTCTCATCTGGGGCTGGTTGGGCTGGGTCTGGTGGTCTCGTCTGGGGTCTGGTTGGTCTCGTCTGGGGCTGGTTGGGCTGGTCTGGGTCTGGTTGGGCTGGTCTGGTTGGTCTCGTCTGGGTCTGGTTGGTCTCGTCTGGGTCTGGTTGGGCTGGTCTGGGTCTGGTTGGTCTCGTCTGGGTCTGGTTGGTCTGGTCTGGGTCTGGTCTGGTTGTGCTGGGTCTGGTTGGGCTGGTCTGGCTTGGCTGGTCTGGTTGGGCTGGTCTGGTCTGTTTGGTCTGGTCTGGATCTGGTTGGTCTCGGCTGGGGCTAGTTGTGCTGGTTTGGTTGGGCTGGGGCTGGTTGGGCTGGTCTGGTTGGGCTGGGGCTGGTTGTGCTGGTCTGGTTGGTCTGGATGGTCTGGTTGGGCTGGGGCTGGTTGGTCTGGCTGGTCTGTTCTGGTTGGGCTGGGTCTGGGCTGGGGCTGGTTGGGCTGGGTCTGGGCTGGGTCGACTAACTGAGAGAAAGATGTTGGAAGTTGTCCAGTATTGGGGGTGTGTATGTTCCAGTGTTGAGTGTGTGTGTTGTCCAGTGTTGGGTATGTGTGCTGTCCAGTGTTGGGGTGTGTGTTGTCCAGTGTTGAGTGTGTGTGTTGTCCAGTGTTGGGGTGTGTGTTGTCCAGTGTTGGGGTGTGTGTTGTCCAGTGTTGGGGTGTGTGTTGCCCAGTGTTGGGGGTGTATGTTGTCCAGTGTTGGGGGTGTATGTTGTCCAGTGTTGGGGTGTGTGTTGCCCAGTATTGGGGGTGTGTATGTTGTCCAGTGTTGGGGGTGTATGTTGTCCAGTGTTGAGTGTGTGTGTTGTCCAGTGTTGGGGTGTGTGTTGCCCAGTGTTGGGGGTGTATGTTGTCCAGTGTTGAGTGTGTGTGTTGTCCAGTGTTGGGGGTGTGTGTTGCCCAGTGTTGGGGGTGTGTGTTGTCCAGTGTGAGTGTGTGTGTTGTCCAGTGTTGGGGGTGTGTGTTGTCCAGTGTTGAGTGTGTGTGTTGTCCAGTGTTGGTGGTGTGTGTTGTCCAGTGTTGGTGGTGTGTGTTGTCCAGTGTTGGGGTGTGTGTTGTCCAGTGTTGGGGGTGTGTGTTGTCCAGTGTTGAGTGTGTGTGTTGTCCAGTGTTGAGTGTGTGTGTTGCCCAGTGTTGAGTGTGTGTGTTGCCCAGTGTTGGGGGTGTATGTTGTCCAGTGTTGAGTGTGTGTGTTGCCCAGTGTTGGGGGTGTGTGTTGTCCAGTGTTGAGGTGTGTGTGTGTTGCCCAGTGTTGGTGGTGTGTGTTGTCCAGTGTTGCGGGTGTGTGTTGTCCAGTGTTGCGGGTATGTAACACAATACACTAATAATAGACATTATTTTGCAGTAACAAGTAATATAACAAAGTTAAGTAATAATATCATAGTAACTGATTAAAGAGATCGGTTGTCATTTTTATTATCTTTCCCTTCCTATTACAGTTACTGATTAAAGAGATGGGTTGTCAATTTGATTATCTTTCCCTTCCTATTACAGTTACTGATTAAAGAGATGGGTTGTCATTTTTATTATCTTTCCCTTCCTATTACAGTTACTGATTAAAGAGATGGGTTGTCATTTTTATTATCTTTCCCTTCCTATTACAGTTACTGATTAAAGAGATGGGTTGTCATTTTTATTATCTTTCCCTTCTTATTACAGTTACTGATTAAAGAGATGGGTTGTTATTTTTGTTATATTTCCCTTCCTATTACAGTTACTGATTAAAGAGATGGGTTGTCATTTTTATTATCTTTCCCTTCCTATTACAGTTACTGATTAAAGAGATGGGTTGTCATTTTTATTATCTTTCCCCTCTTATTACAGTTATTGATTAAAGAGATGGGTTGTTATTTTTGTTATCTTTCACTTCCTATTGCAGTTATTGATCCAAATAAATATTTATTATTATTATTCCCTGTCTGTTGACGCTATAAAACAAAAGTGTCCTCTCACCAAGTTACTGTTTACGCAAACACTCCTACTGACAGCTTTAGTGAGGGAGATCACACACTCCTACTGACAGCTTTAGTGAGGGGGATCACACACTCCTACTGACTGCTTTAGTGAGGGAGATCACACACTCCTACTGACTGCTTTAGTGAGGGAGATCACACACTCCTACTGACTGCTTTAGTGAGGGAGATCACACACTCCTACTGACTGCTTTAGTGAGGAGATCACACACTCCTACTGACTGCTTTAGTGAAGGAGATCACACACTCCTACTGACTGCTTTAGTGAGGGAGATCACACACTCCTACTGACTGCTTTAGTGAGGAGATCACACACACCTACTGACTGCTTTAGTGAGGGAGATCACACACTCCTACTGACTGCTTTAGTGAGGGAGATCACACACTCCTACTGACTGCTTTAGTGAGGGAGATCACACACTCCTACTGACTGCTTTAGTGAGGGAGATCACACACTCCTACTGACTGCTTTAGTGAGGGAGATCACACACACCTACTGACTGCTTTAGTGAGGGAGATCACACACTCCTACTGACTGCTTTAGTGAGGGAGATCACACACTCCTACTGACTGCTTTAGTGAAGGAGATCACACACTCCTACTGACTGCTTTAGTGAGGGAGATCACACACTCCTACTGACTGCTTTAGTGAGGGAGATGACCTTATATATAATATATTAACACTTTACCTTATATATAATATATTAACACCTGACCTTATATATAATATATTAACACTTTACCTTATATATAATATATTAACAACTTACCTTATATATAATATATTAACACTTTACCTTATATATAATATATTAACACCTGACCTTATATATAATATATTAACACTTTACCTTATATATAATATATTAACAACTTACCTTATATATCATATAATATATTAACACTTTATCTTATATATAATATGATACATTAACACCTGACCCATGACAATATAAATCAGCTCAGCAGCTGATGCCTAATGGCTCTAAACTGTCGATAATCCTGAATGATCCTTGATATCCCCTGATCTATATAAATCACGGATTGGCTGCGTTGCTGAATTCTCTGGAAGCCTCTTGGTCTCACAGGGAGAAATGTTAGGAGATGAGTATAGAGTGCAGTGATGTGTACCATAAGGAGCATTGGTCGCAAATCTGATGGCCGAATGGTAAAGAACATCATGCTTCTAAATCTTGGCCATGTTCTGTTATAATCTCCACCCGGCACAGCCAGAAGAGGACTGGCCACCCCTCATAGCCTGGATCCTCTCTAGGTTTCCTCCTAGGTTTTGGCCTTTCTATGGAGTTTTTCCTAGCCACTGTGCTTCTACACCTGCATTGTTTGCTGTTTGGGGTTTTAGGCTGGGTTTCTGTACAGCACTTTGTGACATCAGCTGATGTAAGAAGGGCTATATAAATACATTTGATTGATTGAAATTTGATTGATCTAGCCGCTCGGGAGCACTCTTACATGCCGATCTATAAATTACGTCTCCGTAATGGAGTATGGGTAGGATGGTCATCTGAATCAGGGGTTAGTTTGGCAGCTGGGGTGAAAGAGGAACGATTACAATCGAGGAAACCAAGTCTAGATGTAACCTCATTGAACCTTTTAAATAAGATAACTACGATTTAAATAAGATTTCATCTTTAACCTCAGTTTTGATATGTGCTGAGAGAAGTACTGTTAGTCGATCAGGAAGAGAGCATCTATTAAATGACTAAAACTTATGACAATGTAAAAACTTAGGCTAATTCTGAATGAGATCAAGGTGGGGCAGAGTATGAGCCAGTATCTGTCTAACTACAGACAGCTGGTTTCTGTGTCTCTCCTCTCCTCTCCACCCGCCTCCCTCCTTTCCAACCCCCCCTTAGCCCCCTCAACTGTCACCAGCCTTCAGCCTTCTCCTGGTGTTGAATTGGGCTGGAGGAGGAAGTCTAATTTTGTGTTGCCCCGGTGATGTGATGAGTGACCAATCATAACTGTGAAGAGAATGTTTAACTCCATTTGCACCCGATCCTCTCTGGTACTCTTCCAATTAGCCAGCCTTGTGCCCTGTTTCCAAAACTAGGCGTTGGAGTACATTACAACATATTTGAGATTAGCTTTATTCAAGTCATAAAAAAATATCCAGGCAGTGTTTTCCTTTCGTTTTTTCAAGATATCCATTCCGTCCCCTTTTTGCACCAATTAGCTTCCCTGTGTTCTATTTTCAAAATGAGGCATTGGAGACCATGAAAATACCTCTCAGATGAGCTTTATCCAAGGCCGTTGGCAGCCGAAACGTTGTGGTTTTAATCTAACAACATTTTTAACAATAACAATCCCAATTTTAATTGTGATGGCGAGCCAGGGCCTGTGCTCCTAACATAATATTATATTTCTGGTAACACAAAAATTCCATAACTTTTTGTCACACATTGTAGACTTTGTATGCTACTTTGTCTACTAAAAAGCAAAAGATCATGTGCAACTGAAATGCTATAGAAACCGCATACCTCACAGTTGAAAAAAGTCTGCTCTGTCGAGGTGTTAAAAACACGACCCGGGTTGTCCTCTGATTGGATTTTGACAAGTCCGGAGTCTCCATTTCATTGAGTGAACAGGTTGCCCGGGAGATGAAAAGGTTCCGAGGGTGTAAGGGGGAGCTGAGGGGGTTAGAGTGTTAAATCAGGTGGTGATTGGTAGCATGGGACTCTTAACAAGTCTATATCCATCTCTTAGTCTTTAAACACACATACACGCACGCACACACACACACACACACACACACACGTACGCACGCACGCACGCACGCACGCACGCACGCACACACACACACACACACACACACACACACACACACACACACACACACACACACACACACACACACACACACACACACACACACACACATCATATCTAACTGTCTAACAGGCTCCAGTGGAATCAGATCTACCTAACTGTCTAACAGGCTCCAGTGGAATCAGATCTACCTAACTGTCTAACAGGCTCCAGTGGAATCAGATCTAGGTTTCATGTTGATCATCTCAGTGCTGAGAGAAGAGACCTGCCTGCCTGCCGGTGTGTCGCTCTGTTCTTTGGAGCACATAAATCCCAGAAAATCATGTCTAAAATGACTGTTGGTAAACAGTCCAGGAACAGTGGGTTAACTGGTCTAGGAACAGTGGGTTAACTGGTCTAGGAACAGTGGGTTAACTGGTCTAGGAACAGTGGGTTAACTGGTCTAGGAACAGTGGGTTAACTGGTCTAGGAACAGTGGGTTAACTGGTCTAGGAACAGTGGGTTAACTGGTCTAGGAACAGTGGAACAGTGGGTTAACTGGTCTAGGAACAGTGGGTTAACTGGTCTAGGAACAGTGGGTTAACTGGTCTAGGAACAGTGGAACAGTGGGTTAACTGGTCTAGGAACAGTGGGTTAACTGGCCTAGGAACAGTGGGTTAACTGTTCTAGGAACAGTGGGTTAACTGGTCTAGGAACAGTGGAACAGTGGGTTAACTGGTCTAGGAACAGTGGGTTAACTGGTCTAGGAACAGTGGGTTAACTGGCCTAGGAACAGTGGGTTAACTGGTCTAGGAACAGTGGGTTAACTGGTCTAGTGGGTTAACTGGCCTGGGAACAGTGGGTTAACTGGTCTAGGAACAGTGGGTTAACTGGTCTAGGAACAGTGGGTTAACTGCCTTGTTCAGGGAACAGTGGGTTAACTGGCCTAGGAACAGTGGGTTAAGTGGCCTAGGAACAGTGGGTTAACTGGCCTAGGAACAGTGGGTTAACTGGCCTAGGAACAGTGGGTTAACTGGCCTAGGAACAGTGGGTTAACTGGCCTAGGAACAGTGGGTTAACTGGTCTAGGACCAGTGGGTTAACTGGTCTAGGAACAGTGGGTTAACTGGTCTAGGAACAGTGGGTTAACTGGTCTAGGAACAGTGGGTTAACTGGCCTAGGAACAGTGGGTTAACTGGCCTAGGAACAGTGGGTTAACTGGTCTAGGAACAGTGGGTTAACTGGCCTAGGAACAGTGGGTTAACTGGTCTAGGAACAGTGGGTTAACTGCCTTGTTCAAGGGAACAGTGGGTTAACTGCCTTGTTCAGGGGAACAGTGGGTTAACTGCCTTGTTCAAGGGAACAGTGGGTTAACTGCCTTGTTCAGGGGAACAGTGGGTTAACTGCCTTGTTCAGGGGAACAGTGGGTTAACTGCCTTGTTCAAGGGAACAGTGGGTTACCTGCCTTGTTCAGGGGAACAGTGAGTTAACTGCCTTGCTCAGGGGAACAGTGGGTTAACTGCCTTGTTCCTGGGAACTGTGGGTTAACTGCCTTGTTCAGGGGAACAGTGGGTTAACTGGCCTAGGAACAGTGGGTTAACTGCCTTACTCAGGGGAACAGTGGGTTAACTGCCTTGTTCAGGGGAACAGTGGGTTAACTTCCTTGTTCAGGGGAACAGTGGGTTAACTGCCTTGTTCAGGAGAACAGTGGGTTAACTGCCTTGTTCAGGAGCATCCCTTGGGGATTTCGATCCAACAACCTTTAGGTTACTGGCCCAAAGCTCTAACGTTACCTGCTGCTCTAAGATTCTAAACGGATAGAAACTGCAATACCATGTACTCATGTAGGAGAGTGTACCTTTTGTAAAACACAAAGTATCAGTGGAGGTTACACACAGGTACAAACCGTATACCCACTTTTTTTCCCCAGTGTGCATTGCTTATACTCACTTCTTAATCCCTTTTTATTTTTTATTTTACCTTTATTTAACTAAGGCAAGTCAGTTAAGAACAAATTCTTATTTTCAATGACGGCTTCTGCATTCTGCAGTCTCCTAACTTCACTTGATGATGCATTTCGCCAGACCACAGAACAGTAGTTCACCTGACTCTCAATTAATGCTTGTGTTATTTGCTGAAGAAGTTTTCCTGGTAAATATTTAGCTCTCCTTCTGATTATGCATGCTGTTTTAATATATATATTCTTTACGTAGATTACATAGACAAATATATCCCATGCTGTTTTGGCCTTTTCCTAGTGGAACAGACCAACATAACTTTGCTTTTCTTGGTGTTTAAAACAAGTTTGATCTGGAAAACCCACTCCCTGATATTCTCCAAATCGCCTTGTATAGCTTGATGTACCTGTTAAACCGATTGTCTTGCTGCATAAATTGTAGTATCATCTGCAAATATAGTAGCTTGAGTTTCAGCTAAGGCATAGGGAAGGTCGTTGGTATATATTAAATAAAGAAGTGGCCCAAGGCAGCTGCCCTGCGGTATTCCACAGTTTAACACTGAACCATTGATATAGGTGGACTGTTTCCTGTCAGTTAGATTATGACTGTACCCAATTCAATGCTACCTCCTTAAAACCATAATGCGTTAATTTTGTCAAAATTATTTCATGATCCACTAAATCAAATGCTGCACTGAAATCTAAAAATAGTACACCCACAATCTTGCCATTATCCATAGCATTGAGCCACTGGTCAGTCATGTCAACCAATGCAGTGGTATTGGAATGGTTTCTACGATAAGCATGCTGATTGGCTGTAATCAGATCATTATTTTCCATGTACTCCCACATTTGTCTACTCACAATACCCTCCAATATCTTACTGAGTGTAGGGAGTAGACTAATTGGTCGACTATTGGCAGGAGTAATGGGTTCTTTACAGTCTTTCGGAATAGGACACAGTTTCGCATGCTTCCATACATTTGCAAACATCCCCTTTTCCCAGTGACCAATTAAATATATATCTCAGTGGAACTGCAATCTGGGGAGCAGCACTGCGAAGCAAAACATTGTCCATAAGACAATAACCTGTAGATTTACCAGGTAATAACTTCAATAGGTTTAACACCTCCTCCACTGACATCGTTTTTAGACTAAAAGAGCAGGTCTTGTTGCTAATAATATGCTCATCAATCCATTGGACAATAGCTTGTTTGGAAGAATGTATGTCTACATTGTTGCTCAGCAATTTCATTTTCTTTGGAAAAAAATCTGCAACATGATTGGCAATATCAACTGGTTTTGTTATTATTCTCCCGTCAACCTCCACACTAGATGGGCATGATGAGATAGATGTACCAAGTAAGCCCTTAACTGTGTTCCATACCTTTTTACAATAATTTTTTACATTCAATAATGGAGTGGAGGGTTGAAGTGGTAGTGAGCTGTAGTGTGTTGTCTAAACTACCTAACCTATTCCCTAACACCGGTTGGAGGATTCTCAAAATTCCTGCTTATTCGCTCCTGATTCCAGGAATATTCCAACCGGAATTTTTTGGAAAATCTGGGGATATTAGGAAAGTTGCCGGAATTTTGCAACCCTTTTATATGTTAGAGTTGTTTGTGGAGATTAGGTTCTTGTCTGGAAATAAAGCACTGTTGTAAAATAACTTTTTTTCCCTTCGATTCAATTTATCTGCATAATTACGCAATGTTCTATAATTCTGTTCATCAATTTCTAATTTTGGCTGCTAAGACTTTTTGCCATATTTCTTTGAGGAAAAGCTTCACCCAGTTCATCATCAATCCATGGAGATGGACGAGCCCCAACTGTTCTCTTTCTTACTGATGCATGATGGTCCATTACCTCAGTGAGAAAATCAATAAAACATTCTGTAGCGTGATTTAAATCATCCTCTAGATAAATCAGCTCCCAGGGTACACCAGCATTTAGAAAGAGCTCATGATTAAATGTTTTAAAATTTCTCTTGACCTTGGTGTTCATGGTTATGGTCACAATATTATGGTCTGTCCAGCCCACTGGCATTGATCTGGCTTTTAAGCATTGCAATGGTATATTACAGAAGATCAGATCAATGCATGTGTCTGAACGATGACCCAACATAATTGAAGATCTAGTAGTATCATTAACCATTTGTTTCAAACCACAATTCTCGGCATATCTCATCAATTTTGTTCTATTCGAATTATTGTGATCCTTCCAATTTATAGTAAAATCCCCGAAGATAAATATATCTCTGTTGCTGTCTGTGGCCTGGTCAAACCCAGTACATAAGTCATCCAGATAGGACACCTTAGAGCTAGGAGGATGCATTGTTTGCTGCCTCCATTCGGGATGCACTGTTTCAGTTTCCATGACTCAACGTTTTGGTCAAAAAACGGACGAATGTAACTAAGGCTGGGAGTATCAATACAATCAAACTAGCAAGGGGCAATGATCACAAGTTAGTGCTAATGTGACTAATAGGTTACCACATCTATTTACGTAGCAAGCTAAAGATACAGAACCTAACGTTAGCTGGATAGATAGCTAGCTGCTAGGATGATGTCATGTCATTGGAAGAGTTGGTGAGGGACTGACTTTTCCCCAATATCGTTTTTTTTTGTTGACTATACACAGCCAGAGATGCAGGTGCCATTTGGTTTAGCTAGCAAGAACTTGAACAACTGTTATCCAGTTAGCATATCTCTTGTGTTTGCAAATTCACTCTGTTATATTGTCACGCCCTGACCGTAGAGAGCGTTTTATGTCTCTATTTTGGTTTGGTCAGGGTGTGATTTGGGTGGGCAGTCTATGTTCTATGTTCTATGATTTTCTATTTATATGTGTTTGGCCTGGGTGTGGTTCTCAATCAGAGGCAGCTGTCTATCATTGTCTCTGATCGAGAACCATACTTAGGTACCCTTTTCCCCCACCTGTTTTGTGGGACGTTAACGTTGTCTTTGTTCAGGGCACATAGCTTCACGGTTAGGTTAGGTTAGGTTAGGTTAGGTTAGGTTAGGTTAGGTTAGGTTAGGTTAGGTTAGGTTAGGTTAGGTTAGGTTAGGTTAGGTTAGGTTTTTGTTCTTTGTTTTGTCTGCGTCATTTTTTTGAATAAATAGGAAATGTACGCTTACCATGCTGCACTTTGGTCCAGTCCTTCAGCCAGCCATGACATCTATCTACTCTGATTTCAGAGCATTCTTCTCCGAGTGTGCCAGAGAGCAGAACAACTGATGAATTTACAAACACTCCACACCTGCTGAATATCACCGGTGTCAGTAAACATAGAGGGAAAAGTAATAGTTAGTCAAGAACCCTCTAGATAACATGTAAACTACCTAGCCAGCTCTGCTAGGGTGAGTAAAATGGTCAGAGTGGGGTGTTCTCTCATTTGCGTCTGGAAGTAGCTAACAAGCTGGCCAACTTTAGCCAGTTAGCTGGGGTTGCTTGGTTGGGACAAGCATGCTTTGGCAAGCAAGCTGCAGAAGGACGAGGAGGCTATAATTCCCCATCGTTTATCAGTGCAATTTTGACGGCCAACTAGCTGAAAAAGGTTTGAGAGGGTTAATCTAATGTTCCTTTGTTAGATATTAGTTCATCTTGCTTTGGCTAGCATTAGTTATTGATCTTGTTGTTGACCTGCATAACTGAGGGAGAGAGAGAGAGTCTACCTTTTCATGGTTGTTTGATCAATTGGACTGTAAAGTTCCCAAATGTAAGAGGACTCCCTTGGTATTTACATATTTCCAGAAATCCATTCAGGTGTAATTTGTGGCTTTTGGTGAATGTGTTCTAATGATCTAATGTCGTGCTGTTGCTACTTCCTGTAAACACACAGTCCAGTTCAAAGTGAATGATGACAGGCCCTACTGCCTGTAAACACACAGTCCAGTTCAAAGTGAATGATGACAGGCCCTACTGTCTGTAAACACACAGTCCAGTTCAAAGTGAATGATGACAGGCCCTACTGCCTGTAAACATACAGTCCAGTTCAAAGTGAATGACGACAGGCCCTACTGTCTGTAAACATACAGTCCAGTTCAAAGTGAATGACGACAGGCCCTACTGTCTGTAAACATACAGTCCAGTTCAAAGTGAATGATGACAGGTCCTACTGTCTGTAAACACACAGTCCAGTTCAAAGTGAATGATGGCAGATCCTACTGCCTGTAAACATACAGTCCAGTTCAAAGTGAATGATGACAGGCCCTACTGTCTGTAAACACACAGTCCAGTTCATAGTGAATGATAACAGGCCCTACTGTCTGTAAACACACAGTCCAGTTCATAGTGAATGATGACAGGCCCTACTGTCTGTAAACACACAGTCCAGTTCATAGTGAATGATAACAGGCCCTACTGTCTGTAAACACACAGTCCAGTTCAAAGTAAATGATGACAGGCCCTACTGTCTGTAAACACACAGTCCAGTTCATAGTGAATGATAACAGGCCCTACTGTCTGTAAACACACAGTCCAGTTCATAGTGAATGATGACAGGCCCTACTGTCTGTAAACACACAGTCCAGTTCATAGTGAATGATGACAGGCCCTACTGTCTGTAAACACACAGTCCAGTTCATAGTGAATGATGACAGGCCCTACTGTCTGTAAACACACAGTCCATTTCATAGTGAATGATAGCAGGCCCTACTGCCTGTAAACACACAGTCCAGTTCATAGTGAATGATGACAGGCCCTACTGTCTGTAAACACACAGTCCATTTCATAGTGAATGATAACAGGCCCTACTGTCTGTAAACACACAGTCCAGTTCAAAGTGAATGATAACAGGCCCTACTGTCTGTAAACACACAGTCCAGTTCATAGTGAATGATGTCAGGCCCTACTGTCTGTAAACACACAGTCCAGTTCATAGTGAATGATGTCAGGCCCTACTGCCTGTAAACACACAGTCCAGTTCATAGTGAATGATGTCAGGCCCTACTGCCTGTAAACACACAGTCCAGTTCATAGTGAATGATGACAGGCCCTACTGCCTGTAAACACACAGTCCAGTTCATAGTGAATGATGGCAGGCCCTACTGTCTGTAAACACACAGTCCAGTTCATAGTGAATGATGACAGTCCCTACTGCCTGTAAACACACAGTCCAGTTCATAGTGAATGATGACAGGCCCTACTGTCTGTAAACACACAGTCCATTTCATAGTGAATGATGACAGGCCCTACTGTCTGTAAACACACAGTCCAGTTCATAGTGAATGATGACAGGCCCTACTGTCTGTAAACACACAGTCCATTTCATAGTGAATGATGACAGGCCCTACTGCCTGTAAACACACAGTCCAGTTCATAGTGAATGATGACAGGCCCTACTGCCTGTAAACACACAGTCCATTTCATAGTGAATGATAACAGGCCCTACTGCCTGTAAACACACAGTCCAGTTCATAGTGAATGATAACAGGCCCTACTGCCTGTAAACACACAGTCCAGTTCATAGTGAATGATGACAGGCCCTACTGCCTGTAAACACACAGTCCATTTCATAGTGAATGATAACAGGCCCTACTGCCTGTAAACACACAGTCCAGTTCATAGTGAATGATAACAGGCCCTACTGCCTGTAAACACACAGTCCAGTTCATAGTGAATGATGACAGGCCCTACTTCCTGTAAACACACAGTCCAGTTCATAGTGAATGATGACAGGCCCTACTGTCTGTAAACACACAGTCCAGTTCATAGTGAATGATGACAGGCCCTACTGTCTGTAAACACACAGTCCAGTTCATAGTGAATGATGACAGGCCCTACTGCCTGTAAACACACAGTCCAGTTCATAGTGAATGATGACAGGCCCTACTGCCTGTAAACACACAGTCCAGTTCATAGTGAATGATAACAGGCCCTACTGTCTGTAAACACACAGTCCAGTTCATAGTGAATGATGACAGGCCCTACTGTCTGTAAACACACAGTCCAGTTCATAGTGAATGATGACAGGCCCTACTGTCTGTAAACACACAGTCCAGTTCATAGTGAATGATGACAGGCCCTACTGCCTGTAAACACACAGTCCAGTTCATAGTGAATGATGACAGGCCCTACTGCCTGTAAACACACAGTCCAGTTCAAAGTGAATGATGACAGGCCCTACTGCCTGTAGACACACAGTCCAGTTCATAGTGAATGATGACAGGCCCTACTGCCTGTAAACACACAGTCCAGTTCATAGTGAATGATGACAGGCCCTACTGCCTGTAAACACACAGTCCAGTTCAAAGTGAATGATGACAGGCCCTACTGTCTGTAAACACACAGTCCAGTTCATAGTGAATGATGACAGGCCCTACTGTCTGTAAACACACAGTCCAGTTCATAGTGAATGATGGCAGGCCCTACTGTCTGTAAACACACAGTCCAGTTCATAGTGAATGATGACAGGCCCTACTGCCTGTAAACACACAGTCCAGTTCATAGTGAATGATGGCAGGCCCTACTGTCTGTAAACACACAGTCCAGTTCATAGTGAATGATGGCAGGCCCTACTGCCTGTAAACACACAGTCCAGTTCATAGTGAATGATGGCAGGCCCTACTGCCTGTAAACACACAGTCCAGTTCATAGTGAATGATGGCAGGCCCTACTGTCTGTAAACACACAGTCCAGTTCATAGTGAATGATGGCAGGCCCTACTGTCTGTAAACACACAGTCCAGTTCATAGTGAATGATGGCAGGCCCTACTGCCTGTAAACACACAGTCCAGTTCATAGTGAATGATGGCAGGCCCTACTGTCTGTAAACACACAGTCCAGTTCATAGTGAATGATGGCAGGCCCTACTGCCTGTAAACACACAGTCCAGTTCATAGTGAATGATAGCAGGCCCTACTGTCTGTAAACACACAGTCCAGTTCATAGTGAATGATGGCAGGCCCTACTGCCTGTAAACACACAGTCCAGTTCATAGTGAATGATGGCAGGCCCTACTGCCTGTAAACACACAGTCCAGTTCATAGTGAATGATGGCAGGCCCTACTGTCTGTAAACACACAGTCCAGTTCATAGTGAATGATGGCAGGCCCTACTGTCTGTAAACACACAGTCCAGTTCATAGTGAATGATGGCAGGCCCTACTGCCTGTAAACACACAGTCCAGTTCATAGTGAATGATGGCAGGCCCTACTGCCTGTAAACACACAGTCCAGTTCATAGTGAATGATGGCAGGCCCTACTGTCTGTAAACACACAGTCCAGTTCATAGTGAATGATGACAGGCCCTACTGCCTGTAAACACACAGTCCAGTTCAAAGGGAACGATGACAGGCCCTACTGCCTGTAAACACACAGTCCAGTTCATAGTGAATGATAGCAGGCCCTACTGCCTGTAAACACACAGTCCAGTTCAAAGGGAACGATGACAGGCCCTACTGCCTGTAAACACACAGTCCAGTTCATAGTGAATGATAGCAGGCCCTACTGCCTGTAAACACACAGTCCAGTTCATAGTGAATGATGGCAGGCCCTACTGCCTGTAAACACACAGTTCATAGTGAATGATGGCAGGCCCTACTGCCTGTAAACACACAGTTCATAGTGAATGATGACAGGCCCTACTGCCTGTAAACACACAGTCCAGTTCATAGTGCCTGTAAACACACAGTCCAGTTCATAGTGAATGATGGCAGGCCCTACTGCCTGTAAACACACAGTTCATAGTGAATGATGGCAGGCCCTACTGTCTGTAAACACACAGTCCAGTTCATAGTGAATGATGACAGGCCCTACTGCCTGTAAACACACAGTCCAGTTCATAGTGAATGATAGCAGGCCCTACTGCCTGTAAACACACAGTCCAGTTCATAGTGAATGATAGCAGGCCCTACTGCCTGTAAACACACAGTCCAGTTCATAGTGAATGATGGCAGGCCCTACTGTCTGTAAACACACAGTCCAGTTCATAGTGAATGATGACAGGCCCTACTGTCTGTAAACACACAGTCCAGTTCATAGTGAATGATGACAGGCCCTACTGTCTGTAAACACACAGTCCATTTCATAGTGAATGATAGCAGGCCCTACTGTCTGTAAACACACAGTCCAGTTCATAGTGAATGATGACAGGCCCTACTGTCTGTAAACACACAGTCCAGTTCATAGTGAATGATGACAGGCCCTACTGTCTGTAAACACACAGTCCAGTTCAAAGTGAATGATGACAGGCCCTACTGTCTGTAAACACACAGTCCAGTTCATAGTGAATGATGACAGGCCCTACTGCCTGTAAACACACAGTCCAGTTCATAGTGAATGATGACAGGCCCTACTGTCTGTAAACACACAGTCCAGTTCATAGTGAATGATGGCAGGCCCTACTGTCTGTAAACACACAGTCCATTTCATAGTGAATGATGGCAGGCCCTACTGCCTGTAAACACACAGTCCAGTTCATAGTGAATGATGACAGGCCCTACTGCCTGTAAACACACAGTCCAGTTCATAGTGAATGATGACAGGCCCTACTGCCTGTAAACACACAGTCCAGTTCATAGTGAATGATAGCAGGCCCTACTGCCTGTAAACACACAGTCCAGTTCATAGTGAATGATGGCAGGCCCTACTGTCTGTAAACACACAGTCCAGTTCATAGTGAATGATGACAGGCCCTACTGTCTGTAAACACACAGTCCAGTTCATAGTGAATGATGACAGGCCCTACTGTCTGTAAACACACAGTCCATTTCATAGTGAATGATAGCAGGCCCTACTGTCTGTAAACACACAGTCCAGTTCATAGTGAATGATGACAGGCCCTACTGTCTGTAAACACACAGTCCAGTTCATAGTGAATGATGACAGGCCCTACTGTCTGTAAACATACAGTCCAGTTCAAAGTGAATGATGACAGGTCCTACTGTCTGTAAACACACAGTCCAGTTCAAAGTGAATGATGGCAGATCCTACTGCCTGTAAACATACAGTCCAGTTCAAAGTGAATGATGGCAGGCCCTACTGTCTGTAAACATACAGTCCAGTTCAAAGTGAATGATGACAGGCCCTACTGTCTGTAAACACACAGTCCAGTTCATAGTGAATGATGACAGGCCCTACTGTCTGTAAACACACAGTCCAGTTCATAGTGAATGATGACAGGCCCTACTGCCTGTAAACACACAGTCCAGTTCATAGTGAATGATGACAGGCCCTACTTCCTGTAAACACACAGTCCAGTTCATAGTGAATGATGGCAGGCCCATGAGGCAAATGGCTTGTTTGTATAAAGGTCTATTGTACCTCTGATTGGCTATAGCGCACCGGTCTGTGTAGACTTCTGTCCTGGATGAAACAGATGTTTTTATTAGGTTTTATTTACTGCAGTGTCTACTAATTGTCCAAACGCTCGGCCACTTTCCCACTCTATATTGCTATAGAATTTTCACAAGTGCCTTAGTAATTCCCAAACATTCTAAGAATTTATGAAAATGGGAAAATGACCACATCTAATTGGTCACTTGTGAGATTTTTTAAATATATTTTTTAAGTGTCATATTCTTCCTGGGGATGAATATGAACAGATTTTTAATAAGATTTCATGTCACTAAAATGCTGTCAGTTTCACTTTAATTGCAACAATTTTTCACACAATGAAGTTATGTTCAAAGAGACAGCGAACAACAGCAAGCTAAAATTGCCCTGCAGTAAAAACACAATTCCACCAGATGATGATCATTTGAAACTGAACTTGTTGTTGAAAGTTATTCTTGAAAAGGGAGAAGCTAACAAATGAGCAAAAACCTCTTTGATATCACCTGCTGCAGCTGATTATCAAACTAGCCGACAACAAAAGCTAATTTTTTTGTTTTTGTTTATTTATGGATAGCCAGGGGCACACTCCAACACTCCAACACTCCAACACTCCAACACTCAGACACTCCAACACTCCAACACTCCAACACTCCAACACTCCAACACTCAGACATAATTTGAAACAAAGCATTTGTGTTTAGTGAGTCCTCCAGATCAGAGACAGTAGGGATGACCAGGGATGTTATCTGTTTAGTGAGTCCTCCAGATCAGAGACAGTAGGGATGACCAGGGATGTTATCTGTTTAGTGAGTCCTCCAGATCAGAGGCAGTAGGGATGACCAGGGATGTTATCTGTTTAGTGAGTCCTCCAGATCAGAGGCAGTAGAGATGACCAGGGATGTTATCTGTTTAGTGAGTCCTCCAGATCAGAGGCAGTAGGGATGACCAGGGATGTTATCTGTTTAGTGAGTCCTCCAGATCAGAGGCAGTAGGGATGACCAGGGATGTTATCTGTTTAGTGAGTCCTCCAGATCAGAGGCAGTAGGGATGACCAGGGATGTTATCTGTTTAGTGAGTCCTCCAGATCAGAGGCAGTAGGGATGACCAGGGATGTTATCTGTTTAGTGAGTCCTCCAGATCAGAGGTAGTAGGGATGACCAGGGATGTTCTCAGTTAGTGAGTCCTCCAGATCAGAGGCAGTAGGGATGACCAGGGATGTTCTCAGTTTAGTGAGTCCTCCAGATCAGAGGCAGTAGGGATGACCAGGGATGTTCTCCTGTTAGTGAGTCCTCCAGATCAGAGGCAGTAGGGAGGACCAGGGATGTTCTCTGTTTAGAAAATGAAATTTATTTTCAGACCTGGCTAGTAGAAAATGGAACAACTAGCCCGCCCCTCAGACCTGGCTAGTAGAAAATGGGACAACTAGCCCGCCTAGTGCTCTTCAGACCTGGCTAGTAGAAAATGGAACACTAGCCCGCTAGTAGAAAATGGAACAACTAGCCGGCTAGTGACCTGGCTAGTAGAAAATGGAACTCTTCAGACCTGGCTAGTAGAAAATGGAACAACTAGCCTGCCGGCTAGTGCTCTTCAGACCTGTCTAGTAGAAAATGGAACAACTAGCCCGCCGGCTAGTGCTCTTCAGACCTGGCTAGTAGAAAATGGAACAACTAGCCCGCCGGCTAGTGCTCTTCAGACCTGGCTAGTAGAAAATGGGACAACTAGCCCGCCGGCTAGTGAAATTTTGGCACAGATTTTAGACCTGGACTAGGAAGAATTGTGGTTTCCAAAATCCTTTAGTTCCAGCCCTGTATGGGCGAGTATTTCCAAGTCTTTTGTGTTGAGGGAAGGACCTCTGTCCTGTAGTGGACTGTAGTGGACTGTAGTGGACTGTAGTGGACTGTAGTGGACTGTAGTGGACTGTAGTGGACTGTAGTGGACTGTAGTGGAGAGTTTCAAGTTCCTTGGTGTCCACATCACCATTGAACTCTCATGGTCCAAACATACCAAAACAGTCGTGAAGAGGGCACAACAAAACCTTTTTCCCATCAGGAGACTGAAAAGATTTGGCAATGGGTCACCAGATCCTCAAAAGTTCCACAGCTGCACCATTGAGAACATCCTGACCAGTTGCATTACCGCCTGGTAAGGCAACTGCTCGGCATCTGACCGTAAGGCGCTACAGAGGGTAGTGAGAATGGAGGGGCCAAACTTCCTGCCATCCAGGACCTATATAATAGGAGGTGTCAGAGGAAAGCTCATAGAATTGTCAGAGACTCCAGTCACCCAAGTCATAGACTGTTTTCTCTGCTATCGCACGGCAAGCTGTACCGGAGCGTCAAGTCTAGGACCAAAAGGCTCCTCAACAGATTCTACCCCCAAGCCATTAGAATGCTGAACAATTCATAAAATCACCACCGGACAATTTACATGGACCCCCCCCCTCCCTTTGTACACTCACTGTTTGTTTGTCATTTCGCCCCCAACTACATGTACAGATTACCTCAACTAGCCTGTACCCCCGCACACTGACTCGGTACCGGTTTCCCCTGTATATAGCCTCCACATTGACTCGGTACCGGTTCCCCCTGTATATAGCCTCCACATTGACTCTGTACCGTAACACCCTGTATATAGCCTCCACATTGACTCTGTACCGTAACACCCTGTATATAGCCTCCACATTGACTCTGTACCGTAACACCCTGTATATAACCTCCACATTGACTCTGTACCGTAATACCCTGTATATAGCCTCCACATTGACTCTGTACCGTAACACCCTGTATATAGCCTCCACACTGACTCGGTACTGGTTCCCCCTGTATATAGCCTCCACACTGACTCGGTACCGGTACCCCCTGTATATAGCCTCCACATTGACTCTGTACCGTAACACCCTGTATATAGCCTCCACATTGACTCTGTACCGTAACACCATGTATATAGCCTCCACATTGACTCTGTACCGTAACACCCTGTATATAGCCTCCACATTGACTCTGTACCATAATACCCTGTAAATAGCCTCCACATTGACTCTGTACCGTAATACCCTGTATATAGCCTCCACATTGACTCTGTACCGGTACCCCTGTATATAGCCTCCACATTGACTCTGTACCGTAACACCCTGTATATAGCCTCCGCATTGACTCTGTACCGGTACCCCCTGTATATAGCCTCCACATTGACTCTGTACCGGTACCCCCTGTATATAGCCTCCACATTGACTCTGTACCGTAATACCCTGTATATAGCCTCCACATTGACTCTGTACCGTAACACCCTGTATATAGCCTCCACATTGTTATTCTTATTGTGTTATTTTTTATGAATACCTTTTCTTTTAGCCTACTTGGTAAATATTTTCTTGTTCTTGAACCGAACTGTTGGCTAAGGGCTTGTAAGTAAGAAGGCCAGCATCCCGGAGTCGCCTCTTCACTGTTGACGTTGAGACTGGTGTTTTGCGGGTACTATTTAATGAAACTGCCAGTTGAGATCTTGTGAGGCGTTTGTTTCTCAAACTAGACACTCTAATGTACTTGTCCTCTTGCTCAGTTGTGCACCGGGGCCTCCCACTCCTCTTTCTATTTTGGTTAGAGCCAGTTTGCCCTGTTCTGTGAAGGGAGCAGTACACAGCGTTGTACGAGATTTTCATTTTCTTGTCAATTTCTCTCATGGAATAGCCTTCATTTCGCAGAACAAGAATAGACTGACAATTTTCAGAAGAAAGGTCTTTGTTTCTGGCCATTTTGAGCCTGTAATTGAACACCCAAATGCTGATACTCCAGATACTCAACTAGTCAAAAGAAGGCCAGTTTTATTCGATTCTTTAATCAGGACAACAGTTTGCAGCTGTGTTAACATAATTGCAAAAGGGTTTTGTAATGATCAACTAGCCTTTTATAATTATTTTCTTGGATTAGCTAACACAATGCTGCCGTTGGAACACAGGACTGATGGTTGCTGATAATCGGCTTCTGTACGCCTATATAGATATTCCATAGAAAATCAGCCGTTTCCAGCTACAATAGTCATTTACAACATTAACAATGTCTACACTGTGTTTCTGATCAATTTGATGTTATTTTAATGGACAAAAAAATTGCTTTTCTTTCAAAAACAAGGACATTTCGAAGTGACCCAAAAATGTTTGAATGTAAGTAGTTTGATGGTTCATAACAAAAACATAAGTAGTTTGATGTTGTTACGTTCTGACCTTAGTTCCTTTGTTATGTCTTTGTTTAAGTTCAGGTCAGGGTGTGAGTTGGGGTGGGTTGTCTATGTTCCTTTTTCTATAATTTGGGATTTCTGTGTCAATCATTTTCTGTGTCAATCATTTTTGAGTGGTGGGTGTTTGTCTGCGCGTTGGTCCTCCGATTCTTCTCGCTACTCATCCTCAGAAGAAGAGGACGAGATCCGTTACAGATGTATCGTACCAATACAATAACAGAAGTAGTTATGATGTATCGTACCAATACAATAACAGAAGTAGTTTGATGTATCCTACCAATACAATAACAGAAGTAGTTTGATGTTATTGTATCGTACCAATACAATAACAGAAGTAGTTTGATGTATCGTACCAATACAATAACAGAAGTAGTTTGATGTATCCTACCAATACAATAACAGAAGTAGTTTGATGTTATTGTATCGTACCAATACAATAACAGAAGTAGTTTGATGTATCGTACCAATACAATAACAGAAGTAGTTTGATGTATCGTACCGATAATAGAAGAGGACAATGAAACCCAGCCAAACATTGTCTCTCAAGGTCAGCTGAGCGGTCTACCAGACTCAACAATATGAGAGAGAGAGGGAGAGGGAGAGAGGGAGAGGGAGAGAGAGAGAGAGAGAGAGAGAGGGAGAGAGGAGAGAGGGAGAGAGAGAGAGAGAGAGAGAGAGGGGGGAGGGAGAGGGAGAAGGAGAAGGAGAAGGAGAAGGAGAAGGAGAAGGAGGAGGAGAGAGAGAGGGAGAGGGAGAGGAGAGGGAGAGGGAGAGGGAGAGGGAGAGGGAGAGAGAGGGAGAGGGAGAAGGAGAAGGAGAGGAAGAGAGAGAGGGAGAGGGAGAGGGAGAGGGAGAGGGAGAGGGAGAGGGAGAGGGAGAGGGAGAGGGAGAGGAGAAGGAGAAGGAGAAGGAGAGGAAGAGAGCTACTAAACTCTCTCCATTTAGTCTGTATGAGCTTCGGACCCTGGGGACTTGAAGCAGACGGACATTGAACAGAGACAAGCCTCAATTTCACATCCTTGTAGAACAAAACCCCCATCTTTGGCTTTACTAATGGCGTAGTAGAAAATAAGAAAAGCTCTTTCGTTTCCAAGATGTTTTATTGGCCCAAGTGACTTA